>NC_132878.1:31228260-31528260 GCF_030463535.1 Salminus brasiliensis
TTCTTCTGACTGTGTTCTGACTGTGTTCTTCTGACTGTGTTCTTCTGGCTGTGTTTTTCTGTCTATGTTCTTCTGACTGTGTTCTTTTGACTATGTTCTTAAAACTGTGTTTTTAGAACTGTGTTCTTCTGACTATGTTCTTAGAACTGTGTTCTTCTGACTGTGTTTTTCTGACTGTGTTCTGACTGTTCTTCTGACTGTGTTCTTCTGACTATGTTCTTCTGACTGCGTTCTTCTGACTATGTTCTTCTGACTGTGTTCTGACTGTGTTCTTCTGACTGTGTTCTTCTGACTGCGTTCTTCTGACTGTGTTCTTAGAACTGTGTTCTTCTGACTGTGTTCTTCTGACTGTGTTCTTCTGGCTGTGTTTTTCTGACTATGTCCTTCTGACTGTGTTCTTCTGACTGTGTTCTTCTGGCTGTGTTTTTCTGTCTATGTTCTTCTGACTGTGTTCTTTTGACTATGTTCTTAAAACTGTGTTTTTAGAACTGTGTTCTTCTGACTATGTTCTTAGAACTGTGTTCTTCTGACTGTGTTTTTCTGACTGTGTTCTGACTGTTCTTCTGACTGTTCTTCTGACTGTGTTCTTCTGACTATGTTCTTCTGACTGTGTTCTTCTGACTATGTTCTTCTGACTGTGTTCTGACTGTGTTCTTCTGACTGTGTTCTTCTGACTGCGTTCTTCTGACTGTGTTCTTCTGGCTGTGTTTTTCTGTCTATGTTCTTCTGACTGTGTTTTTCTGTCTATGTTCTTCTGACTGTGTTCTTCTGACTGCGTTCTTCTGACTGTGTTCTTAGAACTGTGTTCTTCTGACTGTGTTCTTCTGACTGTGTTCTTCTGACTGTGTTCTTCTGGCTGTGTTTTTCTGTCTATGTTCTTCTGACTGTGTTTTTCTGTCTATGTTCTTCTGACTGTGTTCTTCTGACTGCGTTCTTCTGACTGTGTTCTTAGAACTGTGTTCTTCTGACTGTGTTCTTCTGACTGTGTTCTTCTGACTGTGTTCTTCTGGCTGTGTTTTTCTGTCTATGTTCTTCTGACTGTGTTCTTCTCACTCTGTTCTTAGAACTGTGTTCTTCTGACTATGTTCTTAGAACTGTGTTCTTCTGACTGTGTTCTTCTGACTGTGTTCTGACTGTGTTCTTCTGACTTTACTGTCTTCTTATAATCCTCTCCTGCTTTGTGAAGATCACAATTACTTTTAGACTGTTGGACAGTTGCTTAGAGGAGCCAATGGCTGTCAATAGAGTAGTCAGAGGATTTATAAAATGTACGAATTTAATAATGGTGTTGAATATGTCATAGTCCTAACAAGCTTATTAAGGTCTGGGCTACGTTCACATGGCAGGTACAATGGCCCAAATCTGATTTTCTCATCAAATCTGATGTTTTATTGGGCTTTTTTAGTTTTTTTTATGAACGTTAGTAGTTAGGAGTTCCAGGAGCTGACAGCTGGTCTCATCAACAAGTATGCGTTCGAACTTGCTGTAAAAAGGTCATGTTATTTGGCCGCCGGCACTTCTTTGGTTTGCATTTATAGTTTCTTTAAATTTCGCTTTTAATCTTTTTATTTTTCTTTCATGCTGCAGCAGCATCCTCCTGTTGCCGCATTTGGACAATTCTTTAGGAATTTCTTCAAACACAGAGTTGTGATATGTGTCTTCTAATTTAATTGCTGTTGTCCATTTGATCACATGAATTCCAATCTGGCTGTCACTGAGTTGCATAGCTACACGTCGGATATGTGTCAGATTTCAGTACTACTTTTAAAAACGTCTGATTCAGTGCGTTTTTTGCCATTTACACTGCCACACAGATAACACATCTGTTACAGATAACAGATACAGATCAAATTTAAAACGTTTACTTTTGCAAGGTGCTCTTTTCCTTTATTTCACTCTAATATAACACAGAACAATAATAATACATTAATTTAAATGTTGAAAATGTTTCACCTTTATACTTGTCTTTTGGAGAGGTGTTCATCTGTACTCACTATGCACAGTAACATTTTCACCACTGTTCACTGACATTTTGACCAGGGGTGCCCAAAATGTTGCATGCCACTGTATGTGCATACTGTAGTTTCTACGACCATCAGAATGTCTAGATACTCTAAGATACAAATTTAGGTTGCTGCTAGGAAGTAAAAGGCTTTAAGGCATTATCATAAGTACTTCCATCCTTTAGCTGTGCTGTAATGCTGACATTTCACAGTAGTTTTAGGAACCTCACACATTTCTACACATATTAAGGCCTTGACTAATAGTCTGCAGACATGTTACACAGGATGGCTGGTTGCTGTAATGCAGATGCAGTGTCTCCTCTCTGTAGAGACTGCAGTGGTAAAATGTTCCCTGAAGAGATTAATGGATTTATACGGAAAATCTGGCAGGGTGACCTTGCCAGGAAATCGGGAGAGAAGTAAAATGCTGTATTATTTTCTAATCTAGAGCATTCCAGACACTGCTGCCAATGGCACAGGCATGTCTAAAGTACGTGATAAAAGCGTGTTCTTGACAGAGAGAGAGGAGGGAAAAAAGGAAGGATTAATGACAATGAGAGTAGGCCAAAAAAGACATTCTTGTAAGAAATAACTTCCGCACTTTTGTTCTGTAATGATGGCAGGACACAGAATGACCCTTTTTTGGTCTTTTCTTACTTACTTCAAACGAGGCTTTTCCAATAAAAAAAGCTATTTATAAAAATGTGTGTGAATGCTAGAGGAGAAAAGATCCAGGAAGAGAGTGTGAGACTGAGAAAGAGGAAGAGTGTGAGAGAGATGGAGAGTGTTAGAGTAAGTGTGTGCTGGAGTTTGAGGGAACTGGCCGTACAGGCAGAGCGGTGATGACCAGACCAATAGCGTTCATCCAGACAGTCACGTTCTTTGACTGAAGAAAACACAAATCAACACCATTAAGCCACATAAACACAAACACATCAGTTGTAGTAGGACAAACCAGCCAAATCAGTGGTCCAGTTCCATTAGGCCCAGCAAGAGCCATCAGCTCACCGCAGGTCATACAGAGCGCAGGTCACCAGGCGGCCAGTGAGCTTGCAGTAGTAGGTGACGTAGGGGAACCATATCTTGTGGTCACAGGGGTTATTAACAAACTTGAGGTAGTTCTCACTGAGGCACCAGTCGGGCATGTGGTTATCCTTCAGTGAGCTCATGAAGGTGTGCACCAGCTTGTGCTTGGTCGTGCAGGTGCTTCTCCTTTCTGTGTTCCTCTATCTGTACTAACTGCGTTCTTCTAACTGTCTTCTAACTATATTCATCTGTCTTCTTCAAACTGTGATTATCTGTTCTTCTAACTGTATTCTAACTGTGCTCTTCTAATGTCATATTCTAACTGTGTTCCTCTAGCCATGCTCTTCTATCTATGTACCACTAACCGTGATCTTCTAACCGTGTTAATCTATCTGTGTTCCTCTGTGTTCCTCCAACTGTGTTTTTCTAACTGTGTTCCTCTCAACTCAAACTGCTCTCTCTGCCCCCCAACCCCTTTCCTCCTCACCACGGCAGTAGTAGAGCCCCCTGAGGTGGTCCAAAGTCTTCAGGGACTTTGAAACAGGGACCCTGCAGCTAGAGCTGCATGGGGGAATCACCTGCACTGCCAGACATTTCTGCATGTGAAGAGCAAGAGAGAGACAGAGAACTATCATTAGACTTGGCAGCAATGGCTTGAGTGTTTGCTGGCAATCTCTAAGATCTAGTTTTGAGTATAAACGTTTTTTTTTCTCTCTTTTGCTGCTTGATCGTTGTCCCTTGTGCAGATAATTGTTTGTTCCTTGCAATAGTTTTAACTGAGCAGCTGAAGTGTCAGTATCCAATTGTCATGTTAAGTAAACCCAAACAGCAGAAATGTGTCTAATGAACTTTCAAAATCAGCTACACTGCTGTAGAACTGCATTATGATCTATCTCTAGGAAAAAAAAAACTGGATGAAGACTGTACGACATCTACAATAGCTCTAAATATGCAATCATTTAAACACACAATCCAAAATCTTCCAAAGGTGATTAAAGGAGCCTGAAACAATGTGTTTATTTCGGTATCAGTGTCTCAGGGGAAGGACAGTGGGGAGTGTTTACTCTGCTGAAGGAGGCAATGGCTATATCCAGTCCCTTCACCGCTCTGTGAGTCAAAGAAAGAGGTCAGGAGGTGGTTTAGGACTGAACTTTCTCTCTCTAACATTTATCACAGTTACACAGAAAGGAAAGAGAGGGCACACACTCCGAGTTTTGAAATGTCAGTGCAATAACAGAGCAGCCTACATAGTCTGCAAACCCCCACTGTGAGTGACAGAGAGAGAGACAGTGAACTGTTGGTATTTCAGAGGACCTCCATAATGGGCGCTATCTGGATAATAACGTATTCTGAAGGACTTTTTGTTCGGAAACATTATTCATTCTGTTGGGAGCGTCTATTCAGATGAATGCAGCCAATCTCAAATACACTATTAATACATTCATCAACCACAAACGCCCTCCTGCGTCTCTGCAATGTCAGGCCCAGAGCATCTGAAGGAGTGCTTCACTAAAAATACCAATAATGAATCCAAGCTAGTGAAACAGATATTAACTGTTAGCGTAATGCTAACTGGCAGCCCACTAGCATCCGCCCATTACTGGTGATGTAGTCGACTGTGCATTGGTTAAACTAATCCTTTAGAGCTAGATGTGTCTGCTAATGCAAAGGGCAGAATGGTGGACCTTCAAAGAGAAAGGGTTGTGGAGATGACTATAGACTTGCTAAAGCTTTTTTACCTTTCTAATCTGTCATAGTAAGATTGCCTCCTGTTCTGTTTGAAGTTGTTTTTGGTGTGCTGATTGAGGCCACCACTTGACTAGAGAGATGGTTTGTGTGTTTACTATGGTTACCTCCATGTTTGGTGTCTTGGATAATATCATCTAATGGTAGAACCAAATGTTGGTGTTGCTGTGTAATATCAGTCAGTAGTATAGTAGTATATCAGTAGTATCACACACTTTTTAAATGTAAATGTAGAGTGAGTAGTAGCAGGCTTGTTGGTGTTTTTGGTAAGCATATCTTAAGGTTGGGTACATATTCAGTGTATTGGATAAGGAGACTTCACAACAAGAGTTATGTCTGTCATGTTGAATAAGGTTACCTCTTGATTGTGTTGCCTTTGGTGTGTGCTGCATAAGGTTACCAATGTGATAAAATGTGTTTGATGTATTGAAGTCCAGGCTAAGGTAGGGCTTGTTTGTAATGTTGGGTAACATCAAATTAATCCATGTTTGGTGCATTGCCTTGTGGGAGAACCAGTTTTCAGTGTGTTAGGTACAGTACTCTAGTGGTAGGACCTGTTTTTAGTGTGAAAGGTAATATCATCTAGTGGCAGAACCTCTTTGGATAAAGTTGTCGAGTGATAGTGTGTGTTGGGTAAGAATGCTTAGTGGTAAAAACAGTTTTCAGTGTGCTGGGTAAGGATGCTTGGTGGTAGAAACAGTTTTCAGCGTGTTGGGTAAGGATGCTTAGTGGTAGAACCAGTTTTCAGTGTGTTGGGTAAGGATGCTTAGTATTAGAACCAGTTTTCAGTGTGTTGGGTAAGGATGCTTAGTGGTAGAACCAGTTTTCAGCGTGTTGGGTAAGGATGCTTAGTGGTAGAACCAGTTTTCAGTGTGTTGGGTAAGGATGCTTAGTGGTAGAACCAGTTTTCAGTGTGTTGGGTAAGGATGCTTAGTGGTAGAACCAGTTTTCAGCGTGTTGGGTAAGGATGCTTAGTGGTAGAACCAGTTTTCAGCGTGTTGGGTAAGGATGCTTAGTGGTAGAACCAGTTTTCAGCGTGTTGGGTAAGGATGCTTAGTGGTAGAACCAGTTTTCAGTGTGTTGGGTAAGAATGCTTAGTGGTAAAAACAGTTTTCAGTGTGCTGGGTAAGGATGCTTGGTGGTAGAAACAGTTTTCAGTGTGCTGGGTAAGGATGCTTGGTGGTAGAAACAGTTTTCAGTGTGCTGGGTAAGGATGCTTAGTGGTAGAACCAGTTTGCAGTGTATTGGGTAAGGCTGCCTATTTGTAGAAACAGTTTTCAGTGTGTTAGGTAATGTTATCTAGTGGTACAATCCATTTTCTGTGTGTTTGGTAATGTTATCTAGTGGTAAAATCAGTTTTCAATGTGCTTGGTAATGTTATCTAGTGGTACAATCAGTTTTTAATGTGTTTGGAAAGGTTGCGTAGTGGTAAAACCAGTTTTTAATGTGTTTGGAAAGGTTGCGTAGTGGTAAAACCAGTTTTAATGTGTTGGCTCCCTATTTGTTTTCAGTGTGTTGGGTAGTGTTGTCTAGTGGTAGAATCAGTTGGCAGTTTTTTGGGTAATGTGACCCAGTGGTAGAACCTGATTTCAATGTGTTGGGTAAGGTTCTCCAGTGGTAGAACCTGTTTTCAATGTGTTTGGGTAAGGTTCTCTTGTGGTAGAACCGGTTTTCAGTGTGTTGGGTAAGGTTGCCTAGTTGTCGAACCAGTTTTCAGTGTGTTGGGTAAGGTTGCTCTGTAACAAATGATATGATACTTGCATTGCTATATCCTTTCAAAAATAACCAACCACAGACCAGTGTTTTAGCGTGAGGTGTGGGGCAGGTAATTTTTCATCCATAGGAAACAAATGTGTCAGCAACCTCATGGGGGCATCTTGATTACAAGCTATTCAATTATAAAAAGAACTCCTGAAAAGCATTTTTCACTCCAAAAGATTCAGTCCTAGGCAGTGTGTTGGGCCAGTTTCCTAGTAATGCAACTCATAAGATCCCAAAAGTTGGGGCCTAGATGCATTTTAACATGCTAGAGGGTGAAATAACATTTTCATAAACACAACACCTTTTAAGCATCTTCTCACTGCAGATTCCTACAGCATGGTATATTAGGCCACAGAGAGCAACCTCAACCTTTCTCCATCTTTTTATCTCTGTGATTTTATCTCCATGCGCTGCTTGGTACAGAATGACGTTTTACCACCATTAGGTTCAGACAGCACAGCACTGCTGTAGTACTGTCAGCAGAAGCACAGCACAGTAGAAGGTAATAAAAGCCAGAGCAACAAACGACTCATTCATCAATAAAAACCCAGCCTGCTCAAACCCCATGTTGACAGCAGGGGAAGCTTTCTTGGTAATTACACCTGACATTATCGATCCATTACAAGCTAAGAAATAGCGTGTGTTGTAAAGCATGAAAATTATTGATTATCCAGCTGAAACTCCTGTCCCACAGGTGGTTTACAAGAGCACAAATTAGAGCAGGAGCGTTAGGTTTTTGTTTTTTGTTTTTTTTACTGAACGGAACAGTCTTAATACAGACTCAGTTTAATTCCACATCTGGGCTGACTGCTCCAAGTATTTATATAGCCGCTGCAGAAAATCTGCATTAGTGTTTGGATAATCTGTCATGCTGTTCTTCATTTGTCTCGAGTCACCCCTTCCACCTTCCTCACAATCAAAATCGAACATCCATAAATAAAGTAATCAGACACACACAAGATACATTGCTGTTCATTTTCAACACCCTTAGGCATGCATTCACTTCTTGTGACCACAAGATATGCTGTGCGAATGTAAAATATTGATCACTTCAATTGATCGCCTGACAAGAGCTGAACTTCCAATACCGTACCTCAGAAAACGAACGTGTTTAACATTGCCATGGAATGAGCTCGTCCAAGGGAGCGCTGAAGGAGCACATTTTGACTAAGCAAACAAAGGAAAAAGGAAATCAATCTGCACCAATCCGCTCTAAAACCCTGCCAGGCAGAATAGAAGAGAGAAGCAGGAGAAACAACAGAAACTCAGCAGACGACGAGTTAGGGTTGCTAAATTCTATTACTTGTTTGGTTCCATCAGTGGTGCGCCTGTCAATGCACTGTCTGAGCAGCCGGGAGTCCCACAGAGCATAACTGACCTCACTTTCTCTGGGTAGATAGGATTGTGAGGTGTTCTTGGAAGGACTTCTCTTGAGAGGACACTCATGACCACCGTCTTTCAGTTGCAATCATGAAACATTTTTATTCCAATCAAAAGTACAGTGTGGAGAGAGTCTGCCAATTGTCTGTGCCCCTCTGCTGTCTCCCTCTCAACAAAGAAACACCTCACGTCTTACACCCTACTACACGTCACATGTTGTAACAGTTTCCATATGTGGGACATCAATCATCTAGCCCAAGTGTCATCATAAGGGGTGAAAATCAGCCCCCACCTTTGCTTAATATACATAGTACACATGACGACACATCTGGATCAGCTTAACATCTCTGTAAGGTACATTGGAATGTATGGGAAAGCCTAAACAATCTCCTATAGTTTCACAGGCGAAGCACGTGGGACACGCAATCTTACAGAGCTAGACCAAGGCTCTCCTTTCCCAAGACAAGCCCATGGGACATAGCCCATCTTATTCCTCAACACCATACTATTCCTTCAGGTCTATGAATTGCAGTATAGGTGATGAATTTACCTCAATGGCCTTTTATCTCCCTTCATCACTTAGCATGTCGTAAGCCAGTGTGGGCCTCTGTTAGCTCATTTAACACAATTAGCTGTTAGTGCTCTCCTCCAAACATGTTGAGGTCCACTGGCAAAATTACAGCAAATGAAATCTTGCTCCATTAAGTTAAGAATGTTTTTTTTGTAAAGTCACATAAGGTTTTGTTCAAACAGTGAAGATATAAGACATTTGTGCATTTGTGCTCGCAACCCAGGACTGCAACCCATGCTGAGGGTCAGATGCTTACCATCACATAATGTGACCAGGAACCACCTAACTTGTGAAGAATAGGCTGTATGACTGACATGTATTATGACCAATCAAAGCCCACTGTTTTGCATGGTTGTTCTTATTGTTTTGACCACTCTGCTATTCGCCCAAGTACTGGAAGAGGTGGGTCTGCAGTCTGCGTTTGAAGACAGCGAATGACTCTGCCGTTCGGACACCCAAGGGAAGTTCCTTCCACTTTGGTGCCAGGACAGAAAAAAAGTCTGGACGCTTGTTTTTCTTGGATCTTAAGGCATGGCCGGTCGAGCTGAGCCTTACTTGAAGCTGGATTCGTGGTACAGATCGGCCATTGCCATCAAGTGCGGAGGTAATGCCTGATGGTGTGCAAAAAGGAGACCAGACTGAAGGGAGTTGCAGTAGTCAAATCTTGACATGACAATAGACTGAACGAGCACCTGGGTGGCCTCTCTAGAGAGGAAGGGTCGAATTCTCCGGATGTTGTACAGGAGAAATCTGCATGACAGAAACAGAGGCTACCTGTGTGCTAACCAAAAAGCTGACTATTGTGCCGTACTGTATTTGGAAAACCAAGGCCTGCTTAAGTACTGAAATTGTGATTAAGATGTGGCAATGTAATCACTTATGCTTAATGCGCTACCTCTATGACCCAGAGATCGAGAGAGCACAACTGGACATGCTTTCTCCGGGTGAGTAGATGGCGCTCTCTCTCCCCTTATCACCAACAATGTTAGCTGGTGTGGTGGGTCCTTACCCTCCTAGTGTCGGGAGCATTGCTGGTGCTAGTGGGAGCTATAGAAATTCCTTATGCTACAGCTATTTGTTGCAGCCGTTAACACTAAACTTATTTATTTGTGAACTTATGAATAACAACAAATTAGGATTAGTCATTCTTTCATGAACATGTTAACATGAATGCTTTCACATATGCTGAGCACTTACCGGAGGGCAGGAGAAGTTTAATGGAGCCCCTTTATAGAGCTCTTTACATAATACCTCACAGGCCTGCGATAGTGGCATTATATGGTCAGTATGAGCCTGCTGGGTGTTTTATGTAACTCCACCAGCGGAAAGTTCTCTCCTTACACTGTCTCGGTAAACCCTGTAGTCGGTGAGCTTTAGAAGCTCTACAGCATGCAGATAACACCCCGCAGTGCTAAACGTCAGCGGATTGCACTGCAAACATTGAGCGCCTAAACGCAGACAGAGAGACTGAAAGCCTTCCATTAAAAGCCTTCCCTCGGCCCAGTGACGCACAGCCACAAGCAGACAGCTATTCTCATACCACAGACATGAGACGAGGACACAGAGATACATAATATGAGACAGAGACAGGCAGAGCGACAGTGGCCGAGCTGGGACTAAGGTTGGGCAATAACAGAAAACCACTGCGATACTTGACATTGTCACGATCACAAACAATATTAAAAGGCTCTCAGTTTTAATTTGCAACAGGGCCAAATGTAGAGCCGTGAGAATTCTTAGTATAAACATGAGACTTACCAGAGAGATAAATAAACAGAGTTGTATATAAATAGCCAATACAATAAGAATAAACAACAACAATAATAAACAATAAGACTAAATAATAACTTAACTGAATATATAAAACAATGATGGGAGAGACGATTAGGTGTAGCATTGTCAGAGGAGTCTGGGAAACTCAGTCCAGCTCCACTAACTCCCTTGTTTGCAGGGACTTCTCCATCACACCTAAGCAAAAGTCCAAACAAATAAAATCCCTTTCTGAACGCTGGAGGGAATGTGGGACAGGGCCATCAATTCATGTCCATATATTTGGATTATGCCTTTCCTCAAAGAAGCCTGAGAGGTTCAGGACACGGATCACGGTGCGTTTAGGCCACCTTCGGCTCGTTGTTCACGTTCTCGAGAAGAATCTACGGATTTAGCAAGGCGTAGTCGCTCGCTCCCAAATTAATACCCACGACTCTCGCTCCAGCTAGGCGAGCCTCTTCCACGCTGCGTTCCCAGGTTTGGTCGGCCTAGCCGTTTTTGGTTATGCGGCTGGTTCCCCAGCTCTCTTCTCCCATTTTGATTAGTCTCAGCTCGGTTCTCGTGCGCCCTTAGTTTCCCCAGGCACTGCCTGTAGGTTTTGTTCAGATTCACCCAGTTTCACTGCCCTGAACCCTGCAGCTTAAGCACTAACAGTATCCTCAAAATGTCTAGAAAAGCATATTGTGTATCACGATAATAACATTTATCACAATACGATAAAATATCATCATGTTGCCCAGCTCTACTTTACAATGCAGTGGTGAAACAAACAGATATTCATACACAGAGTAAAATCAGACACTGGTGATACCAGATAGAACTCAAGTGAGCCTGAGCGTGTGGACTTTCCATCATTGGACTGCTGAGCATATGTGGCTGTGACTGTCTTTCAGTGTTCATGGGAAATTGAGTCTTTAGGGGTAACAGTTTTAATGAGAGCAGGTGGAAGCATTACAAAATAGTTTTTACACACATGGTTACACATAGATCTATTATTCAACACCTAGTACTGTGCAAATAAAAAAGAAAGAAGGCTGGCCAATATGTGTGAGGCACATGTGTGTTAATGTCCTGTTCATCAGTGACATGTATTTGTATGAGCATACATGAAAAACCTTACGCACTGTACAGCATTATGCTGGCATAACTGTCCACATATCAGTCAGCATTACAAACTATGCAGCTATCTCAGCATCCTAGCAGCTCAACTTGAACGTTTTTCTAATTCCATGACTGCAAAACTAGTCTCTAGACTGAAAACCAGATAGTACTCTAGCCTCTGAGTGTCTGCAGATCAGGCGGTTTAGGCTGAACACTAGTTGCCTTATAAGTGCCAACTCGTGATCTAAGTCATAAGAGCAACACAGGCCGACACTAACAGCACTCAGTCAGTCCAACACAACAGGGCTCAGTGCAGCCACCGCCAGCTGCAGCCACAGTACACACTCATACACACACACGCCTGTGTCAAAACAGCATGGGTATGCAGTGGTAGTATTTAAAAAAATTCAAACAATTACTCAATAATAATAAAAATAATAATAATAATGATAATAATAAAATGGTGGGCACAGATCCAGTATTTGCTCTTCTAATCCCAATACTGTTATCTGAATTCAGGATATCAGCCGTTACTAAACACTTATCTTATGCGAAAAGTTTAGGGACAAAGTGATGAAGTGTAAATGGGTCATGTCCCCCTACATTTTAAGTTGATAATTGCCATTTATTTACTGAAATTCACATATTATAAAAAAAAATGCAAATTGTGGTTTGTACAGCATGTGTGTTATGTTTCAGTTGTGTTCCAATGATAAATTCAGCACACTAATTTAGAATATCCAGCGAAAATAGGCCACACCTAAACTTGTCCCCATTTTTTTTCATTTCTAACGGTTCCTCACAAGCCAGATTTTAAGGGACCATAACGAAAAAAGGTCATCCAGCTATATTTAGCATTGTTTTAGAACAGGGATCCTTCATTCCTCTGCTCCATAACTAATGACCTTGTTCAAGAGACAGTGTGAAACTGCACAGTTACAATGAATAACTGTGACCAAGAAACAAAATCAAATGTGGCGCACTCATGTCTTACTGATGCTGCATGTTATTACTGTAATTAGCTTGTGGTGCATTTTCATTGGTTCAGCGTGGCAACATACCACAACAGAATTCATTCATTTTACATTCATTTGAAACTGTAACGGTCCGAAAATAGAAGCTAAGCAGCAGAAACAGGCTTGTCTTACTTCATATTTATGATGTCAAGTTGTATTAACCCCTTAGCGCTGCCAGGCTTATTACACGCTAAGGTGAATTATTCAGTAACTACAGGGACTTCTGTACACACTGCTGTGGCTATTCTTTGGTGACAGAAGTTTGTGATAACACTTTTGGCCACTTTTGGGGTTAAATATCCCCTTTTATCCACACTGACGTTATAAAGAGTGTTTTTCATTCAAAACTGCCTATGGAATGATGCACAAGACAGCATGGACAAAAGTATTGGGACACCTGCAATGTAAAGAACAACTTTCAAATTTGAATGTGTCAAAAAGTAAAAAACTACAACACTGACTGCTCTATATGGAATACGTGAAGAACTGAAAAATGGGTTTGGTTGTATCTGCATTGTTTCCAACATTGAGTCTATACTAAAGCCTCATTTTTACAGGTGACAGAAACCCTGGAGGCTCAAACACAGCCTGTGTAAAAACACAAGCAGGCCCCTACTATCTGTCATTCATTATCAGCAAAGATGAACTAGGCCAAAGTTTTAAACTAGCAAAGTCTCAAAGGCTCTGCTTCTTTCTTTTTGCGGCACAATCCGTACAGAATTTGAATTACACAGTTTGGGGCAAAAGCACACATCTCAACACTTGTGACAAACACCAGGCAACAAATTCAACAAAAGCAATTCTTAGTGCTCAGAGAACCCTCCACTGTTCCATTAAAGTGCAGCTTTAAATCACGAGGAGAGTTAAGTGTTTTTTATCTCCCCAGGGAGCTCTGCTTTGTCTGGAGTTCAGCAGGCAGTCAGAAACACTGCCGCTAACAGACAGGAGTGCTAACACAAAACAAAGAATAACTGATCTTTTTATGGGTTCATAGGCGGCAAACATACGGAAGCAACGACACGTAAAGACATAACTCTAGCAGAACAAATAACTTTCATTAGAACCATACCTCACTGCTCCATATCCAACTTGAGAAATCGCAATAAAGGCTTTTACACACCAAACGTAGTTCACCATTTCCATCGATTTGGACGTCAATACAGTGAGGTAATCATGTGTGTGATTGATTTTTGTGAACCCTTACAAGCAACATGAACTACCTTGACTAATCACTCTTGTTTCTCTGTTTTTGGCATGTGTTGGTGTCAACCAAGCTGATGGATTGGTTGTGTCCTACCAATGAGAACCTTTCGCATACCACAAAAAGGATACTGTGTCTTCTTGAAGGGTGGTGCTACATCTCCAGAAGCAGCTCTAAATCATCACACACTGAGGTACCAGGATTTGAGTTCTCTGCTATTGGCTGCATCCAAATGCTTACATAAAATAATATTGCCTCATCCTTAGCTCAGAAACACAGCCACCAGCTTTATAAAACCACTGATTAATTCCTTTAATAAACGTCTACCCAAGTCCTTCACTTCGATTTATAGGTTCTTCACATTCACAAATCTCTATTACAAACATGATTCTTTATGGAGACAAAAGTGGTTCTTTTATGGCATTGCTCAAATAACCATTTAAGCATCTTTAAAAGTGCACAGAGGCTGAGCAGATATTGCTGCTGTATGGCAGCGACGGAGTGGAGGTGAGAACATCTGTAGCCGGCTGTGCAGAATCCCCCACACACGTCACGTAAACACATTCTGTAACAGCTGACCTGAGGAGGAAGGACGAGAGCAGGACAATACAACAGACAACATAAGCAGATGTTTAGAACAGCTGGCTAGATCTGGACGATCATTCTGGGTGAAAGTGGCAGCAGAGAAATCAGTCCTAATTAATAACTCTTATTAACATAGCTCTAGCTGACTCTAGGATGCCCCACGAATCAAGACTTAATGATCGTAAATAATGGATAATATCACATTTTACATGCATATTTGTATTTGAATTTTATACTACAGAGATTTTAGTTAGAAACTGATATAATCGTCAGGTGTCAGGTGTTCTTCCACTAATCAGCCATAAACGGTGCTTTAATCCAATCTTCGGACTTGCATAGCTAACACAGCCACATCATTTAGGCTATATATAGACCACCTGGTCATTTGACTAGCATCTGGGTTGTATCCAGAGGTGTCAAGTAGTGAAGTACAAATACTTCATTACCTCACTTAAGTAGAAATCTTGGTTATCTATATATTACTGGAGTAGCTATTTTTTACTTTTTACTCCATTCCTTACATTTTCAAGCTATTACCTGTACTTTCTACTCCTTACATTTTAAAAATAGCCTCATTACTCTTATTAAAAAAAAGAAAAAGAAAAAAAAACCTATCCAGAAAATTCGTGCCATCCGGAAAGTGTGACATAGCAGACGTATGTAGTCCATTTTGAAGATGTCCATGGCAGAGACTCAAGAGAACTGGAGTGAATGTCTGTCTAACTGAGCTCCACATTTACATTCCAATAAAGCTTATTGATAACACGCCTCTGAAGTTTTTACACCATTACAATTCGTATAGTCAACTACTCACCATATTTTCCGTTCCATGAAACACATGTTAATGCTCAGTAGTTTACAGAGATGCTCCTTTAATATATTTGATATTATTAAAATGCATTCATTTTCAAAGGGCAGCTATGCAGCTGAAACAGGTAGTCTAGTGCATCACAACATTTTTCAACATGAACATTTTAAGAGAACATTGTCGTCATTATGGCTTTTAGAAAAATGTTTTTGGGGAGGTGAGGTAGTGCACTATAGACTCCTGTGGCACAGCCAAAGCTTTTGGCATTTGTTTGCCCTGCATTACATTACTTTTCTGCTTGAAGTAGTTTTGAAACCAGTACGTTTACACTGTTACTTGAGTAAAATGCTTTAGTTGATACTTTACCTTCTATAGAAGTCTTTTTAAACCCTTGTATCTTATTGCTGATAATAATATTGCTGTGTGGGATGGAATATGCAAATTTGCTTATTACTCAGCTATTATTACTGGTGTTTTGGTTGTACTGGGAGGAGTTTTGGCCTTGGAATGCTGCTAAATGTGACTCAACTGAGTTTCAGATCAACTCCTGATGCATGAAGTGACCAGGTGTAAACAGGGTGGTAGTATTCTGCTAATTATGTAATTATGTGTTTATTATGTGCATAGTGTGACACTGCATTGTTTTTAAAAATGTTTAAATGTGTGATCCAGCTATAATTACCTTACACTGCTGTAGTAAAACTACTCCGTTTTTGCCACGCGCTGAGCAGTATACTAGGGCTGGGTGGTATAATAAAAAAATTATATTTCCAAATGAGGACAGTATCTCAGAATTACGACATGCACAGTATGACATCTCAAATTGCTGTTCTGTGTCTATCTAGCACACGGCCAAATAAGCTCATTCCCCCATGTTGCAGGGTGGGAGCTCACTGATTGGTGATGGCACCAAGCTAAAATAAATGCATTGTATACTTTGTGAACATAAGCGCGTATGAGTATATCTGGCAAAATGTGGCAAAATGTGGACACAGAAGTAGCACAGATGAAAAAGAAATTAGGTGAAAACAGGTGTGTAACACAATTAATAACATCTCTTAGTCATTTTTCTCTTCCATTAGTCATTATTCTACAAGCCAGCTGCCAGCAGGACACACAACTGCTCCACACACACAGATAAAAACAGAATGACTCAGCCACTCTGATTTGGCAGAGAAAATTGTGAACAAACAGACAGCAGCGCATTCCTTCAGTGAATTCATTTAATTGTGTTCAGTGACAGCGTGTGGTTCCTGCATCTCACACAGCAGCCAATGAGAAATGAGACCAAACACCTTCTCTGGTTTCCAGTATTGCAGCAAACTAAGGACTAACATTAGGATAAACATCCTAAACTTTACCGGATCTAGATAACTCTAGTGCTAAAATGCTCAGATGGAGTTAACTTGCAGAATTTGCAACTTTTTACCTTAGGCTTACCCAGCTAGGAATTCCCACGGCTCACTTCATTTCAGCGAGGACAGTGAGTGAATCAAGCAGGTCTGTGGTGTAACAGTCAACGTTTTGACTGTTATATGACATATTCAGCTCATCTTCATGTTCAGGTGCAGGAGAGTGATAGCTCAGTGGAGGGAAAAGTGGGCTGCTCTGGCAAAAAAAAGCCTTCATCTGGTTTCTGGTACCATTCCCACAGATGGTCTTCACCAGCACGCCCATGGGCAGTCTGAAGCTGTCTGAGTTGGTAGAGTAAGCATTACACAGAATCACAATCACACTTATAGCCCAGAAAGAGAGTCTCCTCTCAAAAAACATGCCGGGTACATTAAAAATCATCATTATCAGCCAGTGAACATTCAAATAGCTTTCTTCTACTACACTGTATAGTTTTTGCTGTGGCTATAATTGATTGTGTTTGGAAAAAACAAAAATAAACATTTATTTTTCTTAAAATGGAATAGATGTATTGTGTAATCACACTAAACATCTAATGTATGGAAAGTCAACTCTCAGCATTTCCTTTTCTGCAGAAAAAAGAAAAACACGGATGAAACTGGCTGATTAGAGAAGTAAAGCTCTAGCTTACTAGAACATGAAATATGCAGAACAATTACACGCCCAAAGCTGTAGTGTCACCAGCTCAATCAAAAACCACTTTAATCTGCAGTGATACACTGGAGTAAAAAATAGGGGTTAAAAACACAGAAACCATAAATTCAGACATGAATTTCACCTATAGAAGACCTCAGACCCCATACATTGTGGGCCTTCTGTTATACACTTTCTGTCTGTTTGATGGAGTAAACACAGAATGAGGGGGTTGTATGAACATGTTTGCGAGTAAATGAGTCATTTATTAGTCTGTTATTTGTGTGAGCACACACACACATACTCACCATGCAGTGCAGTCTGTCTTTTTGCCTTTTGTGTCCAGTTTTCACAGTGTGCCCCCTGTACCCCAAACCTGGTCTACAGCATCTGAATGTTTCTTCTGTAGTACTGTACTAAAAAATGAACAAAACCATAATAAGGGAAGTCTGGATAAAGATTGCTGTGAGCTTAGAATCGTAGCTTCTAATAGCACTAGCTGTCTTATATTCTTTAGGCCAGACGTATTTAAACTTCCTCCCTCCACACATCTCACATGATTCTAAATCTGACCATTTATTATTTGTCCATTGTTTACTATAAAGTAAACTAAGGTTGCTTGGGTTAAGATACTCTTCTCTACCTCTTGCTGTGTCTAACTGGTGGATTTGTGTGTCTTTAATCTCATCTATAATTGGTGGATTTGTGCATCCCTCAATGGTTTTGTGTGAAACTGACCAATGGGCACTCAAAGATGTCTTCTGCCTCTTGCTGTGTCTAACTAATTGTCATTTGTGTGATATTTTAAGCAACAAAAAAATCGTACACATGAAATATAAAACTTCAGTATCTCTTCACTCAGTGCTCGAGGTCACATGGGGCCTCTTTTAAGAGAGAGATTGTTCTGACCATTTTGATATTAAACATAATATGCAAGTGCCTTTAAAGGCAACTTTAAGAAGATATGCAAAAAAAAAACAGCCTTAGACTCCAGAGGGTTAATCTGGGTCTGGAAAACAGGTGCGATACATCTACTAAAACTGCACCTGCAAACCTGCACTTCCTCCATGACAAGCAAACGAGTGACTGCAAAACGAGTACCAATATTTAAACCCTTTACTGTTGTTCAGCAACTTCTATAAAACTAACATACATGTTTCATTAAAGTGAGGAGCCGAAGAACTCACTCGAAAGTGCACACTTGTAGTTTAAGGGGTTACGCTTATTTGTATGTACTGATGTATAAATGAATAGATCGATGACGGACAGATAAATGGGGGCATTTATGGATGGACAGATGGATCGGCCACTTGTAGGATTTATAGAGGAATGATGGACGTCACAGACAGTCCGCCGGGAGCTCTGCCGGTGTCTCTCACTCCTGCTGATGAATAGGGCCGCTCGCATATCATCAGCACTGACACACTGCAGAAGGGCAATCAGAGATAGATGAGATGACACATGTGTAGAAGTACAGCACCCTCCAGAATTACAGGCATTACTATATAACGTATCGTACTGCGTCTTCACTACCCTGCCAGCTAGTGGCTTGAGAATTAGATCGGGACCCTGTTTCTGATGGTGTAGTATTATGCTGTTGAATACTCTAATAATATAGTATATTAGCATATAACATATTAATGTAAGACATATTTCTAGCCAATTTGTATTTTTGCTGTAAAATGGATCGAATTGAATTCTGCATTTTCTGAACTGTTACACCACTAATAGACACCTCTTGTCATCATATGACAAATCCTTCAATGAGGTATAACTATTCAAATAAACAAATGCTTATCTTTAGAAATGCATTTCCAGGCCTTACTTTTCTCCAGACACATCAAATCCTTCTATTTAATGCTCGTTTCATCTGGCGTGCTGTTGAGCCAACTCCAAGCACAGCTGGACCACTCACTCACTAAAGACCGTTGTAGTTTTATTGCTCTGCATGCTTTCATACTCATAACACATACTGGAAAAGCGAGTGCATTACAGCTAATACCAGAGATTATACAAAAATTAGCCATAACATAGGCACCACTGGCAGGTGAAGTGAAAAATATTGATTATTTTCATCAGTGGCAATGGCATCTCTTAAGGGGTGGGATATATTCAGCAGCAAGTGAAACGGACGAGCATTAGGATCTGAGGGCCAAATTGTAATGGCTAGACAGCTGGGTCAGTACATCTCCAAAAGATCAGACAGGTATTGTAGGGTGTTCCTGGTATGCAGTGTCCATCTACCAAAGTACCTACCAAAGGTGCTCCAAGTAAAGACAGGTAAGACGGACTAAGGCTCATTGATGCTCGTGGAGACCCCACCTTATGACATGATTTAAAGGATCTGTTGTTACACTGTAGTGCCCAATAACACAGGACACCTTCAGAGGTCTTGTGTTGTCCATGACCCAAATGGTCAGATCTGCAATTTGGTGGCACAAGGGGGACCTACTCAATATTAGGCATATTATGGTGCTAATCTTATGGCTGATTGGTGTATAGTCAGTGATAATATAGGTAATGCTACCAAGAATCTGAGTGAGTGCACTGATTCACAGAGCTAAAAGGCAAGGTAAAGCTAGTTTCCAAAAATGGGCTGCAGTATGAATGTGAACCCAAATGAGGCACCCAACACTTTCCCCAGAGCATGACAAGGTGATGATAGGATGAAACAAGGAACTCTTACGTAAATCAGTACAGTCTTGGGTGTGTTTTCTACTGATACTGCTTTCAGCCTATGCAGTTAACCAGCTGTCACTATGGATCATATTAGTAATCAATTATCTGACGATCATTTTGATCTAAAAACACACTTGGGTCAAAATACTGTAAGAACACCTTTTGTGGACATTTCTACTGTCACTATCATCATGCAAATTACTAACTTCCAATCACAGCCTATTCACAGAGAAGACACATGTTCAAATGGCTAATAGTAATGTTTGCGAACACCCCTTCAAACCGATTGCTGACAAAGATGGGCAAAAGCACAAGTGAGTTTTGTAGAATAGGACCTTCTGGAGCAGATAAACATGAACCCAGTAGGACCTTTCCTAATGCCAGGCGTGGGCTGCCAGCATTAATCTGTGAAGCAGTGGACCTGTGTTCTCTGAAATGATGGAACTCAATCTTATATATTTGAGATGGGCTGGGGAGTTGGGGGTGAGGTGGGAGAGTGATCAAACAACATCCTGACCTCCCTAATGTTCTTGTTGCTGAATTTAATCAAATACCCACAGCAATGCTCCAAAATCTAGTGGAGACAGTTACTCCAACAAAAGCAGGACAAATTCTTTTTTATGCCATTGATTTCAGTACAAAACAATGAATGAGCAGGTGTCCCAATACTTTTGTCCATATAGTATGTGGTTTATCTTTTTTCTCTTTTTGTTATAATTGAAGTGGGAAAAAAGGGATCAGCCAAAATGTGTTTAATGTCAATTAAGTTTGGCCATTTGCCCTTCCAGACTGGTGCTGTGCTGTAATGGACAGAGCAGTCAGAGGTCTGTTACCTCTTTCTCAGGGTAGATCAGGTCAAACAGCTTCATAATTAACCATTTAATCAGACAATGACCAATGATGTCAGTTGCCGAGAGACAGAAATACACACAAACACACACACACACACACACACACACACACACACACACACACACACACACAGAAACACACGCACACACACACACACACACATCAGAATTTCTCAGATTTTATTCTAGTGTTTTGGATCCATTTACAAACACGTCTGTGTTAATTTACCAGCCCGAGCTCTGTGTTCTGTAGGCAATGTGCACATGTGATTGTTTTTTACTAGCCTAATGGTACATGCCTGTGTGTGTGTGTGTGTGTGTGTGTGTGTGCCAACCTGCACAAGTGTTCAGATGTGTTTATTTGTATACAGATGTATCCACTCAAAGGCTCTCTTCTGATGGAGAAGGCAATCTGTGCATGTGCGTGTGGGTGTGTTTTGCTGTGCCTAATGGTACACGAATCATGAGTCTATGAGAGTGTGTCATTGACCGATCAAGAGTTTGACTGTGTGTGTATCCATGACAACTGAACAATAAGAACAATTATTAATAAATATTTGTAATTAATGTTTTCAATAATGTAAAATCGTAGATCATATCTAATATGATGCTCCCAATGTATCAAAAGTGCATGCGCTTTCGTTAGGTTCGTTACAAACGTGCATGAGCTGATGTGTATCGTATTATTATGGGACGAACAGTTGCTGACGTTCCTGTAATGTTGACGTTCTTCCTTAATACCTTAGTTATTGTATACATACACGATATGACCTCAAGCACTATACAATCAAAGGAGTGCTGAGTTACTGTGTGTTCAGTGTGGTCTTGTGCACTGCAATTTGGGACATTTGAGAAACGGGACCATACCAAAAAGCACATGAACACACACACACACACACACACCAATACACAAAACTGTGTGTGAACTTAACACAGAATTGACTGTGTTGGACTAGCTTATAGCTTTCAGAAATATTAGCAAAAAGTAAAAATTAAAACTTTAAGGAATTACTTTACATAATAGTAATCTATTAGTAATAGTAATCTACTGTATCATTTGTAGTGGATGGCATAGCTAAAAACATACAGCTGCGGTGGGAAGTTTAGCCATAGACATAAACTTCATGACAAGAAAGACCCACAGGACAGATACGCTTATAGTTTATACACACTTATATAACTTTGTTCTACGATATCTTTTACTACAAGTGTCTGTATTTGTGGAGTTGGTTAAACACTAAAGGTGTACATCGCAGTAACTGGATTTCTGGACCTCCCAGAGCATTTCCCCATCATATGAATGAGTGGATGAAGGTACTATATGCGAAATTTGGAGACCAGAATTTAAGAATTACAGGTCAGATGTCCGAAAGCAGTACAACCAAAACACTGTACAGACAGGGCTGCAGGGTTTTTACTGGGAGAACGAGTAGGTTTATTTATGTATTAGACTGAAGCGATGTTTTAGTTAAAGTAAAATTTACACAATTTTCTCTTTTTACCTCAAATCTCTCTTAAAATGGAGAATTCTGCAATATTGCTCTACCACCCAGTCCTTTCAGTGACAGTCCTGTATCTCTCAGCTTGTCCAGAAAAGCATGTTTAGAGCGGGTCCTTTAGTGGTGGCTCAATACGCAAACTACACATGCTCACTGTCGGGAGAGCCCAGGAGCAAAAAATACCATCTCTCGCATAATCTCCTCACACAG
The DNA here is from genome assembly GCF_030463535.1 of Salminus brasiliensis. Lineage (NCBI taxonomy): Eukaryota > Metazoa > Chordata > Actinopteri > Characiformes > Bryconidae > Salminus > Salminus brasiliensis. The sequence goes on from NC_132878.1 coordinate 31,250,514, forward strand.
TCTGAGGAGAGTGTGTTGTGATCGAGGCATACAGTTAGCATCATGCTAACTGGTGGAGCATAAACTTCCATTATTTTAGTCTTGCGGCTCCCATGTAAAACGAAAGCAGCACATTTCAGACACCAAACATGTCAGAACTGAACCAACTACGCTTGGAGAAATTGTATGACATTAGATTTGTCTTCTGACTAAACCATTGTTTTACATTTGAGGAAATAACTTATGTATGTATGAACCTTATAAATAAATAAATACAGCTCAGAAAATACAGCCGCTCAGGAGAGCGTTTCAGAAGGCAGCCTCCTCGAGTCCTCTGCAAAGCCGTCCGTCACCTTTTACCACAGAATGGAGGGGATCACTCTGGAGAAGCGCTGCCCCCTTGTGTTGAGCGTTACACAGCAATACAAGAGAGTTTCAATTACTCATGAGTATTTCAAACACACACCACTTAGATCATGTGAGTTTAGGTGTGGATAACACTTTTTAAAGTGGGATATAGGTTTACATTACTGCAGCATTGAGTTGTTATAATGCAGGCCAATACTCACTTGGACTGTACGTAGAGAAAAACCGGCCCTGCTAAACTGCTAAACATAGAAATAAGGGCAAAGTCACTGTTTTTATTCTAAATGTCTTAGTCATATTCTTTATACTCCCAGTCCCAGGGCTAAAGGGTCGACTAACACACCTAATTCATCTCACCAAGGAGCTGCTATCTACCCAGCTTCATGAAAAAACCTAAACTGAATGCTGTGGGACCAGAGCATTTTACACCTCACATGGCATTTAAGACCACTGATAACAATAATAATAATAGTAATAATAATAATCACACCTGAAATTGATTCCAGGATAAAAGAAGCTCTCTGTAACTCAAGAACATATGACGAAAGATGTTTGCTGAACCTCTCAACAGCAAGGCGCAATCATATTCCAGAAAAGCATCTCTACTATTGCACATCTCTATTATAACCCCCTTGAAGCACCTTTATTTGTGTAACGGAGTGTAGAGATGATCTGAATTGAGCACTGGGTGTCACTGAATGATCTGTGACCACTGTCTTTCAGTTGCAATCATGAAACATTTTATTCCAATCAAAAGTACAGTGTGGAGAGAGTCTGCCAATTCTCTGTGCCCCTCTGCTCTCTCTCCCTAGACAGAGGAACACCTAACGTTTTATACCCTACTACACGTCATATGTTGTTGTACTGTTCCCATATGTAGGATGTCAATGTCTAACCCATAAGAGATATAAATCAGCCCCCACCGTTGCTTAACATACAAAGTACACATGAAGAACACAGCTGGATCCACTTAACATCTCTGTTATTTACTGGAATGTATGTCCAATCTAAACATTCTCCTATATTTATACAGCTCATGTGCAGTTTTACCAAGTTAGGCCTGGGGATGGATCTCGCTCTCCAGTCTAGCCCTTGGTATCTCACCATATTATTCATATAACTCCATACCACTCCTTCAGGTCTATGAACATCTGCATAGCTAATGAATAGACATAGGGATTAACTCACTAGAAATTTTAGTTTAAAATTAGTGACAATTAAAGCAGGGGGATTAGAAAGGCCTCTAGGGGATGTTCTTGGTAGCCTGGATTTGGATGTATAATTCATTTCCAAGCCCCATGTTTACAGTGCACTTCCAAAAGTAATGTAATTGCAGAGCCACATATATATATATTTTTGGCTCTACACTGAGAATATTTGAGTTTGCCATAATAATCTGAGATGACAGATCTCAATTTTAGCTTGATTTTTTTTATATATCTATATCTAGATGTGGTAAACAGTTTAGAACACTTTCTAAAGTGTGAAAACATATAGTTATATATCATATACGTGCCATGTATCTGGTGTTTCTTAAAAGTTTACACTTTGTTTGATTGTATTGGTTATTTAAAAGCATAAACCATCTTGAAAAGTGCTGCTTTTAGGGAAAGCAAGTCATTTTGAAGCTGAGGAAAGGGTAAGGAACAACATAAGCTCTGGGATGTGGAATGTCCTACAATATGGAATATCCTTAAAAAAAAAAAGAAACTAACAACCAGTATTTTACACGTCAGCCAAGGACAACCACAGCAGTTCATCACCCCCCCAAATAACAGTCAGCGATATCACCAACAACCTCCACAGGGCTGGGGTGAAGCTATCACAATCCACTGTTCGAAGAAGACCTAGACAGCAGAGTACCACAAGATGCAAACCTTCATGAGCAGGAGGAATCCGAACACCAGACTGGGATTTGGAAACAAATACATAAAGTATATTCATTAGCTATGCAGATGTTGACATGAAGCAATGGTATGGCGTTGAGGAATAATATGGTGAGGCTTTTGGACTAGACTTGAAAAAGGAGAGCTTAATACAACTGCACATGAGCTGTACAAGTATAGGAACATGTTTACATACATACATTTACATTCCAATGTATGTGACAGAGATGTTAAGTGGATCCAGCTGTGTCTTCATGTGTACTATGTCCAGCAGGATGTTCTCAGACAGAAGTGGCCACTGAGCTTAGAGTGTCACACTGTGTCATCAGTAGGTTGCAACAGGGTTAAATGCAGAATGTGAAATGCATCACAACAAACCACGTGAGGACATTCTCTCTTCTCATTGGTCGAACCTGTCTGAAGCGGAATCAAGAAAGTAAATACAGGTCCTATGTTCTGGACTGTACAATTTTACATGGATTAATGGCAGAGATGGGATTTGTTTATAGTTGCAGGAATGATCTGGGCAACATACCAGGATAACACCTGGCTACAGGAATACACCTGATATTTGGATTGAATTGAAGTCAGATCACATTCTCACCACAAAGGAACCGCTCCAGAGCTTTTTTGGGACTAGACCGAGACCAGACCTCGGTTGTTTTGGTCTACATCTGATTGCGATGATTGTATTTACACTGTGACTCATTTGAGGCAACAGAGGCCTCAATCTCATGTTGTGCTGGTCGGGGTCTTAGCTCTGAGAGCAAAGCCAGCCCCACAGCTTGGCTCAGCTGTTGCTCTTCCACCAGATGTCCATTTTTTCCAGGCATTGATTCCAGTCGGACTGAGAAGCTTCTTCTCCTGTTTATCACTGCCTGGTGTGCAGGGAGGTCCTAAGGTTCTGTTGTCCTCTGGGATGCCCCAGCTATTCTTGAAAGGCGGATGCTGCTGGCACTGTGCTTTTTAAGCCTCTGGATGCCAGCAGCAGGGTTAGAGGGCTTTTCCTCGACTGAATGAGCTCAAGAAAGACATTCATTTTTATAGGGTTTCCCTCCCTCATCTTAATGCAAATAATAAATTGTAAAATAATGAATATTATATGTATACACACAAAACTTTCAACAGATTAATACACTCTCGTTATTTATATCTATTAATAAATATCTATTAACATATTAACAGCTCGTGAGCTCATGGTGGAAACGAGGGATTTCTTTCATCATGTATATAATAAGAAGTAAAAATGACAATGATTAAAGTTGAGAAGATACAGGTAATATTAATATTTATATATCTGTAGTTATATCAGCACCTACCAGCAATCATATCACATATCAACTACTTATTTGTATTTATTATAATTAGTTAAGTTATAATATTAGTTTTGTCATCCTATTTTTTTAACAAATGGCGAATGCACACCTGTATTTTCTACATTATCAATCACTTTTGTCATTTTGCTTAAAATGTATGATACTTTACTTGCTGAATTGCTCAGCTGTTGCTGAGGGGTGGCATGGTGGCGTCACATGCCGTGCGCGTGTGGCACAGCTGCAGGCACCGAGGGTTGTGGGTTCGATCCTGGTTCCTCGTGCCTGCCTGTGTATCCCGGTGCTTTAGGATGTGCATAGCTGGTGTGCTGGCCATGCAATACAAGTGCTGGGTAAAGTGCCGGCTGCTGTGCCGGGCACGCAGGGATCCAACATCTGCTGTACCGTTGTGCAAATGTCCATTATGAAGAAGCCCAACAGAGCTGTGCCATGAAAAGACAAAGAGTGAGATTCAGATAAATTACATTTGGACATATAGTGTACATTAATATCTAGATAGATAGCTTGAACTTAGTTGTCATGTATTGTTGCTGAGTACAAGTTACAAGACAACGAAGGGGGTGCGTCTGCCAGAAGTGTAAAAGGTAGCTAGATGTGCTATATAAATAATAGGTGGCCAAAATGCCTTTAGATTAGGAGCTTAAGCAGCAGTGCGTGTTTAAGAGAATGTGTTTTTAATTAAATGTGAGTGTTTAATCAACAATGAGTTTTTTTTTATTATTATTATAATTATTATTAAACCCCGGAACCATTGTTTCTCACTTGCGGAGTATTTCGGCTTGTTTTGATAGGAGCGCAGATACTCCGTGCAGAGCCTCCGCTGTTGAAGCAGCATGCTAATGTTGCTAACGCAAATTTAGCTCATATTTTCACAACACTTTCTCCTCTGTGAGGTGTTGAAATCATGGCAGTCCCGATGGAAAGCCAGCTTCAGAGCATCTTCGAGGATGTGGTGGTGCGTGTGTGTTTTTGTATGGAAAAAGCGCGTTTTGAGGGTTGCAGGGCATGCTAGCTAAAGAAAATAGCAGCTTTTGGGGGCAAAAATCCAAATAATGTTTTGAACTTCCGGTGTTTTATAAAAACCTCTGAAGTTTAAAGCTGGTCATGAATAACTGGAGCGAATTAATACATCCGTGCAACTTATTTTGTGGCTTTTCTGTCTGCGCTAAAAGCTGTTTGGTTGTCTTTTCAGCTTTGCAAGATGGTGGTTGTGTTTCAGATTGGGGGTAGAAAGGATGTAGGATTGAGGGATTTATTTTAGCCAAAAAAAAAGTCAGTATTTTAATAAGAAACATCTGTACATCACAAAAGCGCCATTTACCTGCATTTACTGCGTTTGGGTGAGATCTTATCCAGATTTAGGGCTGGGCGATATGTAAAAAAAATACTAGCTATATCACAATATACTTTTTTTTGCAATACACAATATTTATCACAATACATGTAGTTCTAATCACAGACTAAAAACATCAGTAGCGACAGATTCTTAAAAACAACTATTCCCGTAAGTAGTGAAACCTGCAGCTGATCAGTGTTTATTAATCGCTACCAGTATCCTCAATATGCTTATAAAAGCATATAGTTATCATGATAACAAAATCGAAAATGATCACCATACGAGAAAATACCGTCATGTTGCCCAGCTCTATCCAGAGTGACTTGACCATTTGAATCATGTTGCACAGGTAGATAAATGTAGCTAGCAGTCTTGCTCGGACACTCTTATTGAGTCTCTGAGAGGTGTTGTTATCCACAGCACTACACCAGACACACTGTAGAGAGCTAGGCATTAAAAAAGATTTTCACACACTAAATCTAAACAGTATGATTCTCAGTCTCTTGCGAAAGTGTGTTATGTACTTTGTTTTGTGCCTGATTTTACTGTGCTTTTGTGGCACCCGCATGTTATACTTTAATTTTAGGGATTGAATATGGAGGCAGGCATACAGTATACGCTTTTAAATTTGGCAGACCCATTCATTTTTGTATTTTTCTGTGTTGTTAATTATTGTTTGAGTTATTGTTTTCTATTTTTTCCCCCCTTAGAAAACAGAAGTCATTGAGGAGGCTTTTGGTGGGTAAGTCACTGAAGATTAGGGGTCCACTGCAGACCAGATTTGTGATGAAGTGTCTACATATTCATTTTGAATACAATATGATTCCATTTGTCCAGAACAAATAAGCAGAAATGTCTTTTCCTGTCATGTGTTCTGAGCTTCGCAATAATGTGAAACTGATGCATGTTTTGTCTTTATTGTGTAAAACTACAGGATGTTTATGGACACCCCTGAAGATGAAAGGACCAAACTGATCAGCTGTTTAGGAGCGTTCAGGCAGTATTGGAGCAGTCTTCCTGAGGTTAGTTACGCTTAACAGTGCATGTCCATTTGTGCCACTCTGCTTTAGGGGATTGTCTGCCAAAGTCATAAAAAATCTTTTTGCTCAATCGGCTGCTTTCTAAAAGGGGAGTTCTACTGAACAGTTAAGACATAAACAAAGTCATTAAGAGTGTTGTAATGAGAAATCCATTCTTTAATTGTCAGATACTGGACAATGGGCACACACTGTAATAGATACTCTTGGAAGCAGAACTTCCTTTTATTCACTTCATTATGTGGTGTTTTTCTTTTTGCAGGAGTCCCATGAGCAGTGTGTACAATGGATTGTGCGGTTCATCCACAGCCAGCACAGCCCGAAACGCATTTCCTTCCTCTATGACTGCCTAGCCATGGCTGTGGAGACCAGCTTGCTGCCTCCTAGGTAATCATATAGATGCATTGTATATTCGAGATTAGGAGAGCTAGAACTTAGAACTGTAAAAACACCACGTATAGGTTAATAGATTAAAATCAATTTTCAAAACAAGACTACAGTGTTTTCATTAATGTAGCTATGTTACATTTAAATGGGAAATTCACATAGTTTTAGTCTCTATAAATTAAAGGTAAAGATGTAAACAAAGACATGGGTTTGGTGTGACGCTTCTTTCTAGAGAAGTCTGAGTTGTTACTATGCAGTCATTATATATTGGTTGTTTACATGCTGTATCTGATTCATCTTAATCGCTCTTTCTATGGTGTTTGTAGGTATTCACTGTTCTCTGAACATTGAGCAGACACATCACATATACAGAAAAACCTGTTGTGATGTATTTTTATTATTTATATTATTGCCCACTGCTGCATAATCTACACATTTTAAACATGAAATAAGTGGTTTGGATTGAATTGAATTGGTTTTGTTTGCCCTGTTTCTTAGATAGCTGCTTACAAATTGTATTGGTGTTTTGCCATATTGGTATATTACTGGATTTCAATGAAATGGAGTCTGTGAATTATTCGTTAAACTGTATTTGTGTGTATTTGTGTGTGTATGTGTGTTTAGGATGGTGTGCCACACTCTCATCAATTCGGAAACTCTGGAGTGGGAACGCACCCAGCTCTGGGCTCTGACCTTCAAACTCATCCGTAAAATCATCGGTGGAGTGGATTATAAGGTAGAGTGGAAGCTTCACTTTTAATAAGAACTATTTGACATTCTGCTGCTCATGGTTTTACATTTCCAATTATAACAATTGGCTTAGATTTCAAATCATGCTACAGAAATGAATTAAAGTGCAAACGTTGACAAACTGTTTACCTGAAGGTGTTAATCCATTCATTAAAGTGTGATTGTTTATTGACTGTGACAGCAATACTATGGTTAAAATGGTTTAAAATAAAATAAAATTTATTGCAATTTACCTAAAACCACTTAACTTACTGTTTATGTTTTGGGACAGGGTGTAAGAGACCTGCTGAAGACTGTTCTGGATAAAATTCAGACCATCCCCAACCTGGTCAGCTCGGCAGTAGTGCATCAACTCTTGTCTGCGCGAGAGGTGCAGTTCACTTCCCTCCACAGTCATTATAGCCCCATGCTATAACTACAGGAACTATAACTGTCATTTATAACATGTGTTATGGTTTTTAAAGATAGTCACTGTGCAACATATTCCCATGAACAGTAAGTTTAGTTAAATTGAGTGATGTTTTTACAGAGCTTTTGTTTGCTGGCAACATTGTTCAGGTTTTCATATACAGTAATAGCTGCATCTTTATTTACAATTCACTTACAAAATCTATAGAAAAAATTGCTTTTAGCTGAATAACAAAAGCAGAGTTAGTCAGCTAAGGCTGCAACTGATAGATTGACTAATCGAGAGGGGATGCCCCCAGAATGAAACAATTGAATTGTTTAATCTAATAAAAAACGACCCGGTTATTGTTGTTATTCCTAATCCCAACACTTGGGACAAGTTTTAAATAATATGTAATAATAATTACGTATTATTTATAAATAATAATTTATAATATAGTTTATACGTTTATAAACGTAACATATTAATTAAGGTCATATATAAGCCCTTTGTGGTCCGTGTCAGCTGTGTCAGAACAGAGAAAGTACAAAAATGTGACATACAAGGGATTTTTGGGGGGGGGGGAATGGGAACCACTGTATAATTACTAATGTGAATCTCTTCTCTTGTTGAAGGTGGTGGAGTACATACTGGACAGAAATGCGTGTCTCTTGCCAGCTTATTTTGCTGTGAATGAAATCCGGAAACTCTACACTGAGGGACAGCTCTCACACTGGGTAAAGCACACACATGCGCACACTCATGGACTGCATTTCAGCAGGGGGGTTACATGCATGCTCACACTCTCACATGCTGCATTTCAGCCATAGCTCAAGAGTTTGGATGCCTTTTGATGCGTTTACATGACAATACAAAAATGAGGCAGTAAAATGATACGATACTAGTTAGTTTGCTGCCAATTCAGTTCAGTGCAATGTACTTTGGTTTAGGGCCATATGATTCCAGAGTTTGATTCTGATGTGATCCAACATGATTGCATTTAGTTACATTTAGCATGCAGTGATGTGTCTTAAGGGACAGTAATTTCATGCTGACTCACAGTCTCTACATTAATTATATCATTAATTTTGTAAACAAAGACCCTAAAGACACTTTCGGGTCAATAACCGTTGGCAGACTTAAACATTGGGAGATGCTAAATGTGCCATAGAATGCATTTGTTCCCAGATAGATACTGCATGTCAGTCTTACATACTGAAAAATACTCACTGTATTCACTGTAATACATTTTGTAATCTATAAAAAATATATGTATATTGTACTATTACAGTTTTTATTTAATAGTTTTTCTCCCCCCCCCTCAGCTTTTAGGCAGCCTGATATCAGACTTTGTGGACAGTTTCCGACCCACTGCAAGGATAAACTCCATTTGTGGTGAGACTGAAACATGCATCATATTTTATTTTCTATGACATTATTGGTCTCATTCAGATGTTTTTGACCTAACATCTGACAAAGGTAACACTAAATTTTAAGTTTTAATCTAAGTTTTCTAAGTTTTAATCCTGACTGTGGAACAAGGCCTTCAATTAAGGCTAAAGAAGAATACACCCACCTCCATTATATGCAAACGTATGCTAGCCACCTAATGGGGTTGGAGTAGTATGCGCTCATTACAATTAAGTGTCTTTTTGTTTTTAAAGCTGTTCTAGATTAAACACAAATGTTAAAATCTTTGAACACATGTCATGTTTAAATGTTAAAATATTACAAGCTATGTAGTAAACATGTGTTCTACTTGGGATGTTGTACAAGTACAAGTAACAAGTTTTAGAAGTTATCGATGAGATTATTTGTTTTATGTTACCTATCTATTTGTTTGTGAACACCCCTTCTAATGAATGCTTTCAGCCACTGTGAGTTGTGCTTATTGCTGACACAGATGTGCAAAAGCACGTAGAATAGGATATAGAACAGAGATAAACATGAATGGGCCCACATGGGCTAGAGGGATATAAAAACCCCCAGCATTACGCAGGGGAACTGTGAACTATGGAATGAAGGTGTCCCCTCTTTTGGGATGAGTTGGGAATGAGGTGGGATGGTGATCATCCACCATACTCTTTGGATTTCGGTAGCAATAATGAATGAGCCATACTTTTGCCCATATAGTGTAACGCTGTCTCTGTTTGTGTTTGAATGGGCCGTGCTGCAGTGGAGGGTAATATCTTTTTGTGTACTGGCTAATGTTTTGTGTGTGTATGTGTGTTAGGTCGCTGTAGTCTCCTCCCTGTGGTGAATAACTCTGGAGCGATCTGTAACTCATGGAAGCTGGATCCAACCACCCTGCGCTTCCCTCTGAGAGGCATGCTGCCCTATGATAAGGTACTACCCTCCCACACGCAGTGCACACACTTACTTTTAGTCCCTCAGAGATCTGCTCAACAGCACTGCACTGGCTCAAGGCTGATTTTATACTTGGGTGTAGATGCACATCTCAGTACCTCTGAACCTGCGCGGGCATTGTGGGCAAATGTTCACAGAGGTGTCTGCCAGCACACTTGAATTTAACATGAATGTTAAACCAAGGTTCAGGGTCCACACAACACTTCCAGAGAGGCTTTTAGCATTGGATTAACTCTCTGCTTCCCATGTGTGCAACACGTAGGTGAGATTCTGGAGGTGTGCGTGTTACGACCTCTGTAAGCTTTGCTTACCCACTAACTCCTCCTCTAGGTCAAATGCAGATAGGTAGAGCTGCATCTATTCTTTGCTGGTTAGCATCAGTCAAATTCTTTTGTTGTGAAATATTTTGTGGTCAATATCTGAATTTGCTTGTGCTTCCCTGCTTTAACATAATCACTTCAACTCGGTAAAGGATTGTTAAATTAGCTGATTAGTTGGGTCAGGTGCAAGCAGGGCAAGCACTAAAATTAATTTACAATGAAGACAGTTTCTTCCAGCTTTTCAAGTATTACTCTACCACATAGACACGTAACATAGCAAAACACCATAGCAAATAATACACTTGAGGTTCATGCTATAATGTGAGATATTTGCACTAGTGTGATTTCCCACAGACCTTGAGCATGTAATTATGATTATACTACTGTTCTGTTATCACAGATTGTTAGATTTTAAGATAAAGTAAGACAGAAAATAATGGTAAAATGGTCCCATTAACATCAGGTTATGCCTTTCAGTTGTAAGTCAAAGAACAGTTCATTATTAACTGTGAGCTTTTTCCTCTTCTATAGGACCTGTTTGAGCCCCAGACGGGGTTGCTAAGATATGTGTTGGAGCAACCCTACTCTAGAGATATGGTCTGCAACATGCTTGGCCTGAACAAACAGGTACCCCCCCCCTAATGTTAATTTGTCCCTCTCCCTTTCTCTTTCTTAAATTCACTGACTACCTTTCTACATTTATCTCTCAATCTCTCTCTATGTCTCTCTTTCTATGTCTCTCTCTCTTTCTCTATCTGAGTCTCTCCTGTTCTCTGTTTGTTTCTGTGGATCTGTCTTCCTGTCTTTTATCCACTTGTTTCCCTTAATTCTCTCCCTCTCCTCTGTTCTGTGAGACTTCCTTAGTTAAGCCAGATGCTTTAGAGAGAAAGAGAGAAGAAAATAAAAAGACAGAACGCTGCAGCCTTTTTTAGTCAGTGGGTTTGGTTTTAAGGTCCACTGAAGTAGGTGATTGCAGTGTTAAGGGAATGACAGTGGGGTTCCTTTGCATTGCTTTGTTTTTTGCAAGGCCAGTCTCCAGTATACTCCCTGCCACTCCAGCGCACCTCCAAACTTGCCGTCTTTTGCTTGGCTGTGCAAAACTCTTTCTCTCTCTCTCTCTCTCTCTCTCTTTTTCTCTCTCTCTCTTTCTTTCTGGGTGGGTGTGGGCGGGGCCTCTAGCTGTCCGTCTGTCTCCTATTTCTGACCAATGGCATGCTCTCTTGCTCTTCTGTCTCAGGGAGTATAGCCCCGCCTGTCTCTCTGATACATGTCTGTTGGGGGGTTTGGTTTGGCTTGACTGACGGGGGTACTTGGAGCTGGCCTCCTAGTCACTGTTATTTGTCTTCTTTTTTTTCTTCCTTTATTTTTGTTCTGTCCTGTCTTACCCCGCCCACCTTGCGCCAATGCTCTAGACCCTGAACATTGCTCAGGTATGTTCATAAATCTTACTGTTGTATTGTGACTAACCAGACTCTATGGAAGCTTCTCCATAGTCCAAACAAACTGATCTCATCTAATTTATGACAGAACAAACGCATACATACATACATACATACATACAAACATCTACACCTACATGCACCTACATTCTTACACACGTAGAAATGTGGGTGTTGAAATTACTGCTGCTCTTAAATCCAGACTGCCAAAAACAGTTTTTAGAGGCTGCTTTATTTTGATCTCCCTGCTTTAGGAAAACGAGCCTTTCAATCAGCAAATTAATTCCCCATCCTGGCTGAATCAAGACTTTAAAACCAATTTTCCCCTTCTAAAGTATCACTGATGAAGTCCAGTTCTTAATTCAGATTAACTGTAGTCAGACAAATTTTGGTGTGCAATATTTTACTCTATTTTTGGGAATATGATAGAGCCTTATTGTTAAGAGGGAGCTTCACTTTAAGTTTAATGTTTACTCTCAGCAGAAGATATTGGTTTACCCAGATGTCTACTCTTAGTCTAAAACCACTGTACCTAGAGATAGTGTATTAGCGGAGTATGAGAAAGGTGTTATAGAAATGAAACTTTATTATTAGAACCAGATCTGTGGTTTTGAGTACCACGTGCAATTTTGCAGTGCTCCACTCCTACAGTTGATTTTTTTTTTTTTTTTTTTTTTTTTGTGATCGGAAGTTTACGTACACTCATTATGGACGTGAGTGTCTTGACAACACTGTGCTATGGATGATGTTACTTTTTCTGGTACAGGATGAGCTACAACATGCAACTTAAATAGAAAAACAACAAGAATGTGGGGCACAAGTTTGATTGTTTTAGGGATTTCTGAAATCAACACTGGATCATAATGATCTATACAGATAATATACAAAATTTACATACAGCCGTTTTAATTAGATTTTAATGGTATTCAAAGTTCCAAAGTGTATTTTAATACACAGCTGACCACATGGACAAAAACCTTCTTGAGGAATGTTTCATGGTCCGATGAATCAAAAAAGTTGATATGGATGAGGAATTAATTCCCAAATAACATTGTGCCAACTGTTAAGCATGGTGGTGGTAGCAGTATGCTCTGAGGTTGTTTTGCTTCAAGTGGAACTGGTACATTGCACAAAGTGGATAGCATAACCTGAAACCATCAGCTAGATTGGGGTGGGCAACGGGGGGCAGAGTCTAGCACAGTTGGCTCTAGCAGACCTACTAAACCTGGCATGTAAAGGGTGAGTTGAATCAACATTTAATTATTCTACAGATCTGCTGTATGTAAAGATTTCAGAAGAGCCACAAATATAAAAAAAATGGGATTCACATTGTTGTATGTTTATTACAGATGTAAACACTGTAAAACTTAACAATATTTACATATTCAAACTCTTAATATTATTATTATTATTTATTACTACTACTATTGTTTCAATATAATGAGGGAAATTACTTTTTCCATGATGAGGGCGGCCTTTAAAATTAGTAGTTGGTTGAAGACTTACGAACCACAGCAGCATCTCTGAACACCTCTACTACACAGTCTTCAAAGTGCAACACTGAGTGCAGGAGAATATTTAGCTGGTTTCAGATGGTCTAAGCTGGTCTTTGATGGTCAGTATGGTTGAAAACATACCCTATGTTGGGACAGTGGTACGCAAAAGTTTGGGCACCACTGGTGAAAATTTCTATTTGATGAGTAACTGTATGACTTTCAAATATCAGGGAAAGAGAAAACATTATTTTAATATTTGAATATGAATACAAAAAGGAAAAAAGTGCCATGAAAAACTTTGGGCACTCCAAGAGATCTGAACTTTTATCAAAGTCTCAGACCTTGATTACTGTTTTAAATCTATGACTTATGCTTCTTTAGCAAAGATGCAAAAGGTCTAAGCACCTGCCTTTGCTCAGTTTAAAATCTAATTTGAAAATGGCAGGAGAAAAAAGGGTGAAGAAATTATGAAAAGAAGACCTTTCCAACTGTCACGCACTGGGTGGATTATATGGGAATGTATTGCAGCCAGTGGCACAGGCAACATTTTATTGGTAGAGACAAGAATAGATTCAGTTAAATACATTACATCACCTGTAACCAAGATTAAGAGAGGAAGGCTTCAACAACAGGATAATGATCATGAACAAACATCAAAACTAGGGCTGGGCAATATGTAAAAAATATTATATCACGATTTTTATCAAGATACATGTAATTACAGACTAAATACATCAGTAGCAACATATTCTTATAAACTGCTATTCAGATACTCTACCCGTTCTGAACACAGTGATTTTGTCAACATCTGCTGCTCTTCATCTAATTAAACCAGTCTAATTACACTTTTTGTAATGAAACCTGCAGCTGATCAGTGTTTATTAAGCACTAACAGTATCCTTTATATGTTTAGAAAAGCATATTTCTGCGATTTAAAAAAATTATCACAATGCAATAAAATATTGTCATATTGTCCAGCTATAAGTAAAACCAACATTGGACTACAGAGGTGCAAACTGAAGGTGTTGCCATAATCCGTCAAGTCCCTTGACCTAAATCTCATTGGAAATCTGTGGATGGACCTCTATAAAGCACTGCATGTAAGCTGGCAGGAGAATCTTGCAGTACTAGAACTATGACATCAGGTCATCTTTCTCTTTACAGTAACAAAACTTTTCACCAAGAGTGCCCAAAACTTTGTATGCTGCTATAACCTTCAATTAACCAGCTTGACCTGCGTAGTGGATGTTCTCCTTTTGTTTTGATGAACATGCTGGCTTATCAGCTTGACCAATTTCTACTTGTACTAGTTTGGTTGACTAGCTTTGGTGAAGCTGGTCATGCAGGTCAACCACCTCATTCAGCCAACTTACAACTGGTTTAAATGTAATTTGTGATTTTCCCACATGTTTGCGGTGTGTGTAAATGTCTCAGACTTCGACAGAGCATTTCATGTGGTGTTAATACGCTGTAGACAGATCCCCTCATTTCTGCTTTGTGTTCTGTTCTCTGATCAGACCCAGGCTGGATCCATGTCCCGTGGGTTAGATGCTTTTTCTCCCATGTCCCAAAAGTCTTCTTTTGGCTGTTGAGACTTAATTTGGTTTAATTCATTTGTGCCTTAGGTCTTTTCTTTCTTGTTAAGGATTTTCTGACAGTGAAATTTTATTGGTCGAGGCCTAAAGCAAAAAAAAGAGAAAAAGAAATTATTAAATTACAAATACGGTCCATCAGCCAGGACATGGTATGTTTAATGGCGTTTGCTTCTTTAGTTTTGCACTGGAGCTACAAGGATAATGAAGTTTATAAGTTCAGCGTAGGGCTGGGCAGTATATGATAAATGTCATAATCATAAATTTGAAACCATTTTTACAAGATATAAAAAATTATCATATTCGGGATAACCATATCATTCGTAAACCATCTGTGTTCGATTTAATTCCAAAAATAATGTGCATGGGTCATTATGCTGTTGAAGCATTGCAGTTAAAGGAGCAGCATTACAACCATCATTTCACCATCTCAATCAACATAATCCTGTGCAGTTGTCTTACACAGTTAGATATTTACTATTTAAGCATACTGTATGCTGTGTTTTTGGTGTTACAGTTAAATATTGATACTTTCACATAGGGCTGGGTGATATGCTAAAAAAATATTGTATCACGATATTTAAAGGTATTTTCGCGATCCACGATATTTATCAGGATAGATGTGATCACAGATAAAATGCATCAGTAGTGATGGATTTTTAAAATCTACCATCCAAACCTGCAGCTGATCAGTGTTAGTTAAGCACTGATCATATCCTCAATATGCTTAAAAAAAGTATTGTGTATTGTGTGCTCTACTTTCACACTATACTCTGGTTTTCATCATATTGTATATCGCCATGCTAAACACCATGCTGTTTGGTGCGTGTTGGCTACATTAGCCTCATAGCTCCAGTGCAAACTGTTGCAAGCTTTGGATACCGACCATGCCTTGGCTACATTTGAGTTAATGTGATTCTTCGCTTTAACAATAGCGGGTAGTTTAGATTTCAGCAGCTCAGTCTGGCCAAACAAACCCTCAAACAGAAGCTTATCACAAAACACTGTTCACCTATACACTAGTGCCTTCATCCCACAGACATGCCAGTTTACCTTCCACCCCAGACAGTGCCCCAGAATGTCATTGTGACAAATCCCCTGCATGCTACTTCAAAGGGGAAGCTGCAGTGTATCTGGGGAGACAAAAGTGTCCGGTTAATAATGAATTTGCCTGCTATAAGTGTATGCTTAATATTTACAGATTTGGGTGTAAGTAAACTACACTAAACAGAAACATGACTGCTTTGGGAGCTGAATTCTGAAATGCTCTTTGATTTAGCTATGGAGATTTGTGGGGTTGTGGAGATTGTGATATGTTGCAGCTTTCCCTGCAGCTAGAGCTTCTTTGTGCATCTGTGCAGTCGTCGTGCCATGCTCTTGTCCGTCTGTCTGTGTGTGTGTGTGTGCAGTGAACACTTTTGCACCTTCGTGTTTCTTGTGTGGCTGTGTAGTGGCTATATTATCAGCTGTGGTTGCTGTTGGATGGTTTGTAAGGTATTTATTGGTTATAAGAAAGTAAAGTTTGTACATGTAAGTTATTTCCCTGTTTTTAAAGAGATGGTTTAGTCAAAAGTTAAATTTACAGTTTGCCCGTATGTGCGTGATCATTTTTGAAGTTTGAAATGTGCTTGTGTGGTTTTACACTGGTTCCGCTAGACTAAAATAACAATAAGCTTGTACTCCACCAAGCACAATGCCACAATCACAACACACTCTCTTCAAACAGTGTGAAGTAATTTCATTTTTTTCCATTATTTTTCAAAATCTCAGAGATTTTGGGAGCAATAAACGTAACATTTTACAGTGTCCAGGGCAAATATATCCAACAACACAAATATAGCCATTTTTTGCTATCCAAACCTACCAGTGAACCCACTGAGTTTAATATGTAGTGTTGATGGTAATATTGTGGATTTTCTTTAGGGACTTTTTTGTCTTATATTTTACACCTACAATCTTCTCAAAACTTTGGTCAATCAGTGCCTCAGTGCTCTTTGTGAGGGAGCTTTTAGAGGCATTCATCACTTAAGATGTCCTAAGCATAACATAACAGATAAAACAGTAAATTTGACTTTAACTAAACCATTGCTGTACTCCAATACAGAAGTAAACCAACTCGTTCTCACAGTAAAAACCCTGCAGTTCTGTCTATACAGTGTTTCCGTTGTACTGATTTCTGACATCTGACATGTAATTCTTAAGTTCTGGTATCTAAATATTGCATATAGTATCATCATGTCTGACCTTCGTCCGATCTATATGATGGGAGAAGGTTGCGAAAGACCAGTTATTACTATATTATAATTAAGCATAGTAGAACAAAGTTGCATAAGCGTATCTGTCCTGTGGGTCTTTCTTCCTCTTTCTCCCTTTTCTCTGTCTATATTTCTCTCTCTGTCTATCCCTCTCCCTTTTTCCTCTCTGTCTCTCTCACTCCATCACTGTGTCTCTCGCTCTGCGGGGTGTGTAGCATAAGCAGCGCTGCCCTGTGCTGGAGGAGCAGCTGGTGGACCTGGTGGTTTATGCCATGGAGCGCTCAGAGACCGAGGAGCAGTTTGACGATGGCGGAACCAGCCAGCTGCTGTGGCAACATCTATCCAGTCAACTCATCTTCTTCGTCCTCTTCCAGTTCGCCAGCTTCCCACACATGGTGCTGTCACTGCATCAGAAGGTGCTGTACAGGACACAAACACAGCATTTTATAATCATGTTATTAGAAAACTTGACACTTGAAATGCCCTCACTGAGCACTTTATTAGGAAAGATCTTCTCATTCATGCAGTTATCTTCAAATATAGTTAAGTACAGTGCATCAAATCCAGATACAGGCCAGCAGCTTCATATAATGTTTACACCAACCATCAGAATGTGGAAACAGTAACAGCAGAAGACCATGTCAAGTTCCACTTCTGTCAGCCAAGAACAGAAAGCTGAGGCTGCAGTGGACATAGGCTCACTAAAACTGGACAGCTCAAGACTGAAAAAAGGTAGATAGTCTGATAAATGTTGGTTCCTGCTAAAATACACAGATGGTAGAGAGCCTTGAATCCATGGACCCAATCTGCCTGGTGTCAACAGTCCAGGCTGGTAGAGGTGGTATAATGGTGTAATGGTTTTTGACGCAGTTTGGGCCTGATAAGTTCTCAGTCACCATATCTGAATCCATTAGAAAACCTTTGGGATGTGGTACAACAGGTAAAGTTTCCAGAATTCCAGCAAAAAATGTAAGCTGTTTTGAGAGTAAATGGAAGCCCTACTCAGCATAAGTGCTTGTTGAGTGTATTTCATTATTTTTATATATTTATATAGATCCGGCCCCAAATATGAGCGTCACAGACCAAAAATGATGACTGGGATGTAGCACAATGCCACACAAAACCCCAGGGATAGGTTTAGCAAATCTACATTTTTTTATTTGTAGGTGTCTGCCAGTTTGATATGATGACTGTGTTCCCTTAAGTTGACCAATCAGAGGACATGTGCATATGTAAACATGGTAATTATAAGTAGTGGTGCTGCAGCTGTCCGGTGGAACAACAAAACTGCACTTTTTGTATTTCATCCTGATTTCTTTATATCTTAATTTATCAGAATATCCAGTCGTTTTTCCCTCCACAAGACAAACCTGAACATCTGTGCACTTAGAGTTACACACACATACAGACAGTCGGGAAACATTAGGCACATAAGAACAAGCACGTGTGCGCAAATTGCCTTCAGAACGCAGAGCTCAGGCTGGTAGATGAAGACGTGTTTGAAAATGTATCCAGTTACCAAACATTTTCTCTCACACACTCCTCTTGCATTACCTCCACTAGAGTTTTAACCATACCCAAATTTTAATTTCGATACAAATAATTTCATCATTCGAGTAAAATCGGAGAATCAGTTCTAGAGATAAAACCCTGATGTCCTTTTTTCTCTGCAGCTTGCTGGTCGCGGGCTGATTAAAGGTAGAGATCACCTGATGTGGGTGCTCCTGCAGTTCATCTCTGGAAGCATCCAGAAGAATGCGCTGGCCGACTTCCTGCCCGTCATGAAACTGTTTGACCTGCTCTACCCTGAGAAAGAGGTAACTGAACTTGATTTGCAGTTAACATTGTTTACTGGTGTTTGTATTGATGTGGTTGGTGCTAATTCAGAAAGTTGTTTTGCGCTTTCTCTCTCTCTCTCTCTCTCTCACACTCTCTCTCGCAGTGTATTCCAGTCTCAGACATCAACAAACCCCAGTCCACTCACGCCTTCGCCATGACCTGCATTTGGATCCACTTGAACCGCAAAGCACAGAATGACAACTCCAAACTACAGATTCCTATTCCACACTCGCTCAAACTGCACCACGAGTGAGAGGCCAACACACACGCCCACCTGGGCGAAAAATTTATTTAAGAACATCTTTTGCAGCCGTTGATTAAAACATTATTCCATAGAGTGAGTGTTTATGAGTCATTTTATACTATCTTTCTCTCTGTGCGCTTCAGGTTTCTGCAGCAGAGTTTACGCAACAAGAGCCTGCCGATGACTGATTATAAGATTGCGTTGCTGTGCAATGCTTACTCCACCAATTCAGAGTGCTTCACGCTGCCCATGGGTGTGCTAGTGGAGACCATCTATGGGAATGGTAATGTGCGCATCACACTGCCGGGGACCAACTGCTTGGCATCTGGCTCAGTCACGCCACTGCCCATGAACCTGCTCGATTCTCTCACCGTCCACGCCAAAATGAGGTGAGCCATGGGAGATTCTTGGAGCTGGCTAACATTTTAAGCTGGGTACGTTTTGGGTTGTGCGAATTATGCAGACTAACTCATGGGTCCATAACCACCGATTGGCCAGGACATCTTGGTGAAAACATACAGTCCACTTATCATGAACGTGGGCTTTCAATGATTTTTGGAAGGTTGGATCTGGCCTTTAAGCACACTTTGTGTGTGGTGACTTTTTGATGCGTGTTTTGGGTTGGAATCCCAGCTTCAACTGTCTAGCTGATTTGAGGTTATGCTAAAGAATTCTGAGGTGGTCCTCCTTCATTATTCCATCAATTTTGTGCAAAGTACCCTAGCAGTATCCCTTAACAGTAGGTACAGTGTCCTTGGTGTTGAAAACCATTACTCCTCCAACATACCTCTGATCATTATGGATAAAAATATCTTCCTCATCTGACCGCAGTGCTTTCCTCCAGAAGGCTTTTTCTTTGTCCATGTGGTGAGCTGCAAACTTCAGTTCAGTTTAAAGGTGTCCGTTTTGGAGCATGGGCTTCTTCCTTGGACAGCAGTGATATAAAAATTAGTTTGACTGTAGACAAGGAAGCTGTTCTTCCAGCAGCTTCCAGTTCAGGGCAGGCCTGTGCCTTGGGGGTTCTTGGGTTGTTCCTGTCCATCAGAATTAATTTCCTCTCAGCTGGGGGTGACATTTCTTGGCAACATGGCTTCACTTCCCAATAACATCTGCTTGTGTACGGTTATTTGAACGGATGATCTTAACATCTGCAGTTGTTTAGAAAAGGCTCCAAGAGACATTCCTGATTTGCGTGGATCTACGATAATCTGTCTCAGATCTGCACTGAACCGCTTAGACTTCCCCATTGTACTGTCTGTTGCTTAAGCCAGTGATTGCTGTCAACCAGTTTTCTTTTTTTATATGAGCACAGAGAAGCTAACAGATCAGGAGGTTAACTAGTCTTTAAGACATTTTGGAACCTTCAGCATTTCTGAACTAATAATAAATGTGCAGTTATATGTTTCACCCTGTATGTATAATTCTGTACATTTTGGTTTCAAAACTTTTAAAACCAATTAAAAAGAAATCCAAACGTTGTCATGTCCATCAACCAGTTTGGTCATGTTGGTTCCTTATCACCTTAATCCACCGCTGTTAAGTTATCTGGAACTGGTTGTAGTCACATAGAAACCTCCCATATCTTTCCTGAGTTTAGCAAAGTGTTTATAGTTGTGCTTTCCAGTTTTATGGAATGAATTGTAGAACAGAGAAGGGGTCTTATTTCTCTGTTGGCTGCTGTTAGATACAGGAACCGCACACTGCCACTGTACACAATAACTTTAATTCACTCTTCTGCTTGAAGGAATGCGCTGCTGTCTGTCTCTTCACAATTTTCTCTGCCATATCAGAGTGACTGAGTTATGCGTGTGTTGCTGTTACGTGTCTTGCTGCCAGCTGGCATGCTTGTAGAATGACTAATTGAAGAAAAAGCATGACTAGGAGATGATAAATTTTCATGTTGTTTTTTTTGTTTGTTTTTTGTTTTGTTTAGTGATGGACAGTAGGTCTGATCCCACTGCTGTGTCCAAAAAAATAGATGTTACTGCGGCTTAAATTGATATTAAATTTAGTGTGGTGTCCAACAAAAATTGTCTTTGTCAAAGGTACAATATTTGCTTCCTTAACACATACGTCTCTCTTGATCTCTGTATGTCCCAGTCTCATTCACAGTATAGCCACACGGGTCATTAAACTGGCCCATGCCAAGTCTAGTGTCGCCCTGGCCCCTGCCCTGGTGGAGACATACAGCCGCCTGCTGGTCTACATGGAGATAGAGTCCCTTGGAATCAAAGGCTTCATCAGTAAGGCTGGATACTCTTACTGGGTTCTGTTATTTAAAAAAAAAAGACATGCGCAAGATGGTGAAAACCTAATGTTGGGATACTTTTTATATATATATTTATATTTATATGTGTGTGTGTTTTTCTGTAATATAAATACAATTTGGTTTTATGAAGTAACCTAAAAAAAAACCTTTTGAACATTAAGAGTTTATCAGTGGTTAAACAGTTGAATGATTGTCCTAATACTTTAGAGTGTTAGAAAGTGAAAAAAGTACAGCTTAAACTACAAATCAGTATAGAACTTCACGTTGGGGACAACATAAAAATTAGGGGAATTTACTGTAGTATTATTTAGAAGACTACTACACAGTGCCATGCACCTTTGTTCAAAATCGAGCCCCTCTGGACAAAATGTCTATTATGGTGACTAGCTAAGCCAGTAAAAAAAAAATCCCTGATTTCCAAAAGGAATCTGTCTTGCATGCACTGCTCTGTTGAGGTCTATTCACAGATTTTCAGTGATGTTTAGGAATATGAACTGTAAGGGCAAGACCTATGCCTCTTGGCGGTCCCCTGTGGATTTTAGGGTGTTTGTTTGTTTTTTTTTTTGTTTTTTTTTTTAGAATTATAGTCTTAGACTCCTCTCCTCCTCTGTTGGGACAAGGTTTGAGGAGTCAGAATGCAATACATAGCCCTAACAGGCTAACTGAGATCTGAGATCTTCTGAGAGCTCAATTCTCTTGGGGTGACCAAATGATTGCAGTGTGCTCCTTTCCTTTATTCACTCTAAAACTGTGTAAAAAGAAAAAAATATATACATAATACATTCATCTTAAAATGTTATAAAGTATGGTTAGTTTTTAACTTGTTTAACATGTTTACCTGGGGTCCCTAGATATTTGAATGTGAAGGTATCTTATTTAAAACTGTATTAGCTAAGAAAAAAAAAAACAAAGATTGTATTAAAGCATTCTTATCTGATTTGAGTTTTACAATACATGCCTATGGAGAACGGATCTATCATATTACAGTCGGAGTATAACATTAAAATGTAAAATACAACTGAATGTTCTTTGATTATTCCTTATCAATAATTATCAGGCATTTGTCCTTCAAAATCTGTAACAGTGTTGGCAACAATTTTCATGTCAGTTGGATGTTTATTATATTCTGAGCTGTGTTAATTAGGGCTGTATTATTTATTGATAATTTTGTCCCTCTCCTGCCTCCCTCCTCAGGCCAGCTGTTACCAAATGTCTTTAAGTGTCATGCGTGGGGGATTCTGCACACCCTGCTGGAGATGTTCAGTTACCGGATGCATCACATCCAGCCGCACTACCGCGTCCAGCTCCTCTCTCACCTTCACTCACTCGCTGCCGTACCGCAGACCAATCAGAACCAGCTGCACCTCTGGTCAGACTCTTTACAGTTGGACACGCCAGTAGTTTTCTACTATAGAAATTACAAGGGGTGCATGAATGATGGTTGTTGTGTGTGTGACAGGTTGATTAGAGAGTCTGATGGTCATATGGGTGGATGGATGGATAAATAAATCAATAAATAAGTAGATATGTGGCCTGTTGGTTATCTGGGAGGATGCGTGAATGAATAGGTAGAAGGTGATTGAAGGAATTAATCAGTGGTTTTAGAAGCTACTGCCTGTGTTTCTGAAAGGGGAGAGATACATGTGTGAATTTAATAGGATGGGTATACAGATGGAGATGAATAAATGAGTGTACTGATGGAGGGGTGCACAGATGAATGAAGCAGTGTGTAAATCTTTAATGAACCTTATAAGAAATACTGATTTAAAATGGATGGTTTTACTTAAACAAAATTTTACTGCGTGTTGTGTGTTTTTCAGTGTGGAGAGCACAGCTCTGAGGTTAATCACAGCATTGGGAAGCTCAGAGGTCCAACCGCAGTTCACACGTTTCCTCAGTGACCCCAAAACAGTGCTGTCTGCAGAGTCTGAGGAGCTGAACCGAGCACTCATCCTTACTCTTGCCCGTGCTACACACATCACTGGTACACTAGCCCAATAGGATTACCCTTCTTTTGTAGGCTTATTGTATACATTCTTGCTATATGTTGACCCTTAGGCTTATTAATATTCAGTTATTATTTTTAATGCTTTATTTATATATAGTATATGTGGTTTATGTGCCTTTAACTAGTCTTTTCTTGCTGAAGACTTCTTCACAGGTTCAGACTCTATCCAGGGTACGTGGTGTAAGGACATTCTGCAGACCATCATGAACTTCACACCTCATAACTGGGCCTCTCACACACTGAGCTGCTTCCCGGCTCCCTTACAGGTCAGCACAAGCAGCATTTGGTATTCATCTGGCACAACAAGTCCTAGGCTAGCTCTGAGTTTAATAAAGACACACAGTGGTTTCTGTTTCGCTGAATTTTTCCCTGTTTTCCCTTTTTTTTTTTGTCCTCAACACAGGCATTCTTCAAGCAGAACAACGTTCCTCAGGAGAGCCGCTTCAACCTGAAGAAGAACGTGGAGGAGGAATACAGGAAGTGGAAGTCCATGACTAATGAGAACGACATCATCACACACTTCTCCATGCAGGGCTCTCCACCACTGTTCCTCTGCCTGCTCTGGAAGATGCTTCTAGAAACCGACCACATCAACCAGATTGGCTTCAGGTGGCTGTTCCGTTTACAGATCAGTCGGTGTCAGTGCACATGTTTTTCTGTTTATCTGTCAGCACTTCATCTGGTCTCCCAGAACAATCGTAACATAACTATTATCATTAAGTAGATATGTACTGAACCACCCGACTGGGTCGATTTTGGCTGAGATACAGTGAATTTACACAAACGGTGCATTTTCAGTGCGGTTTCAGAATTGAAATCGGGCTGTGAAGTCCTGCTACTTTAGTGTTATCTTGACACCCAGTCAGAATTTGTGTGCACCCTAGAGGAGGCTCAAGGATTTCAAGGATTCTGTATTTTTTCTGCATTCGTCTGTTCCTCAATTGTTATCAGTCTCCCTGTCTCTGTTACTGAGAAGCACTTCATAGCATGTTTTGTATTGTTGGGAATGTAACTCTACCCTTGCAGAGTTTGTTGTTACTCATCTTATTTCTCGTCTGCCTGACAGGGTGCTGGAGCGAATTGGTGCACGTGCGCTGGTTGCACATGTGCGGACGTTTGCTGATTTTCTCGTGTACGAGTTCTCGACATCAGCGGGGGGACAGCAGTTAAACAAATGCATTGAGATCCTGAATGACATGGTGTGGAAATACAACATTGTCACTCTGGACCGCCTCATCCTCTGTCTGGTGAGGAATCCATACACACATGGTTTTATGAGACTATCTTTGTGGACTCTAAAGAACATGCAGTAAAACCTGTGCTGTTTCAGCATTGCACAGCTACAAATGCTTTAAAATGAAAAGGTATCTAAAAAGTATGCAAGTGTGAAACTACCCACCCACTGGTTTACACCACAGTTAACAGTCGGTGTGAAAGTATGCTCTTTATGATGGGAATTGAGTAGTTTTTTCCACCCTCTGATATCTTCTGCTGATATTGCCCACATACTCTGTTTAAACGGTTTGGTAGAGAATTGTTAGGTTTCACCCATTGCTGACACAGCTTGTCTAGTCCCTGTATTGCCAGACAAACAGCACCATGCTGATAGATGTATAAGCCCCCCCCCCCGCATTGAGCTGTGGAGTAGTGGAACTGTGTTCTTTTTCTTCTTTTGGGATGACTTCGAAATTTGGTGATGAGGTGGAGTTTATTTATTAAAGCATTGTTGGTTGATCTAATTCCATACCTTTACATCCTCCCCTCTCTGATATTGTGCTGTTTTACTCTGCCGTGTTGCGCTACAGGATTTGTGGTTTTATTTTTTCTTACTCTTGGTTTTCTTTGTTTGCCATTGTGTAGGCTATGAGGAGTCATGAAGGGAATGAAGCTCAAGTTTGCTACTTCATTATCCAGCTTCTCCTCCTAAAGCCCAATGACTTCCGCAATCGTGTCAGCGACTTCGTCAAGGAGAACGCTCCCGAACACTGGCTACAGAGTGACTGGCATAACAAGCACATGTCCTACCACAAGGTAAATATACCCAAGATACCCTTTCTTAACACATCTAATATGTTGTTCATGGGGACCTTCAACATCAGAGTGGAAATTGTACTAGATGACCTTACACTGAAAGACACATCTAGCTCTAAAGGATTAGTTTAACCAATGCACAGTCGACTACATTGCCATTACTGGGCGGATGCTAGTGGGCTGCCAGTTAGCATTACGCTAACAGTTAATTTTGGTTTCACTAGCTTGCATTCATTATTGGTATTTTTAGTGAAGCACTCCTTCAGACGCTCTGGGCCTGACATTGCAGAGACGCAGGAGGGCGTTTGTGGTTGATGAATGTATTAATAGTGTATTTGAGATTGGCTGCATTCATCTGAATAGACGCTCCCAACAGAATGAATAATGTTTCCGAACAAAAAGTCCTTCAGAATACGTTATTATCCGGATAGCGCCCATTATGGAGGTCCTCTGAAATACCAACATTGTCTCTCTCTCGCTCTCGCGCGCTCTCTCTCTCTCTTTCTCTCTCGCTCTCTCGCTCACAGTGGGGGTTTGCAGACTATGTAGGCTGCTCTGTTATTGCACTGACATTTCAAAACTTGGAGTGTTTGCCCTCTCTTTCCTTTCTGTGTAACTGTGATAAATGTTACAGTTAGAAAGTTCAGTCCCAAACCACCTCCTGACCTCTTCCTTTGACTCACAGAGCGGTGAAGGGACTGGATCCCGGATGTCCTATAGATGTCCTACAGTCATCATCCTGTGTTTTGTTTTGTTTTGTTGTTTTTTTTTTTTTTTACTGCAGACAGACAATGATGCAGTTCTACTGCAGCACAGCTGACTTTGAAACTTCATCAGAAACATTCACATTCCATTCTGATGATCACGTTCCCTCTGCTCTCTTCACATTCAGAAATACCCAGAAAAGCTGTACTTTGAGGGTCTGGCAGAGCAGGTGAATCCACCCATGCAGCTTCAGCCGCAGTACTTGCCCATCTACTTTGGTAACGTGTGCCTGCGTTTCCTGCCAGTTTTCGACATCGTCATCCACCGCTTCTTGGAGCTGCTGCCTGTCTCAAAGTCCCTGGAGACTCTGTTGGACCACCTAGGCGGGCTCTACAAGTTCCATGGTGAGAGCTGTTGGCCCACACTAAAGATCTGAAACTAAATTCTTTGATAAAAAGCTTATGTACCTGTGTATGAGTTATGTACCTTCATGAGAGCAAAGGATCAGATTATTGCGTTCAGTTCAGTTCGGATGCATTCAGAACAATTCTCAGGTTTTAGTTCATGCATGTATTTATAACAAAACTAGGTCCTAAAGTCTGAATGTTTTCTTCATTTAAAACCTTCGTTTAATCTAGTGCTAAGTATTTTCAGTTCTGTGCAAAAACTCAGCAGCAAAATTGTTACAACTCTGTGTCTCAGCCCTGAGTATGAAATCCACTGTATGGATTTTTCCAGTTTCACCAGCAGCTCACTTCATTGACTTCAATAAAGAAATTCAGGTGTTGGATGAGAACTGGAAATACTGACCTTTTTTTTTTTTTTTGATGTTCCTTTTGCAATTTTTCAGATCGGCCGGTGACGTACCTTTATAACACCTTACACTACTATGAGAGGCACCTGCGCGACCGCACCAATCTGAAGCGCAAGCTGGTGCATGCCATCATGAGCTCGCTGAAGGATAACCGCACGCCTGGCTGGTGCCTGAGTGAGACCTACCTCAAGTTTGGCATGAACCCCCGTGATGACAACGTGTGGATACCTGACGATACCTACTACTGCAAGCTCATTGGCCGCCTGGTTGACAATATCCTTTTAGCTGTTGTGTTTGGATTAAAGTGCAGAATGAGCATTCAGGCTGTTTAATGTTCTCCAGTTTCTGTAAATGTAAAACTACTGATGAATATTCATGTGCTTTTCTGTATATCCAGCCAGTACACTGTAAATGACCCTAAAGCATTTTTTAATGCTTCTAATAGAAATTAGGTGTTTTTGTTTTTTTGTTTTTTTTTTAACATTAACTAGGTTCATTTAGAGAACATTTGAACAGTATCATATGTAAACATTTGGGACAGTAACTAAAACACACTGTTCTATGTAATTATATGCAAGGTTTGAGCATGTTTTTTCCAGCAAGTCTTTTGCTTAACCAGTGCTACCAATGGCTGGGAAGTCTCCAGGTCCGTTTCCCAACTGTGACTGGCGCTTTAATGAGTTTCCGAACCCAGCGGCACATGCGCTCCACGTGACCTGTGTTGAGCTGATGGCTCTTGCGGTGCCAGGGAAAGATGTGGGAAACGCATTGCTAAATGTAGTGCTAAAGAGGTCCGTGCTCTTCACCACTGCAAGTCTTTGAACATGTAGTTTATTAACCAAAGGATACTGTATAAATAAGATTAATTGATATTAAGCTATCCTTGTCAGGTCTTTGTCAGTTGTAAATGAAATTAGGGTTTTTTTTATTATTAAAATTAATAAATATTATCAATCACAATTCTAATACTAATTAACATTTGTTGTAGACTGTAGCAAAAATGCTTAATCCAGTCCTCAGTACCCCCCCCCCAAACACACGCTGAAAATAATGCCACCAGAGGTCAGAATTGAGGGCAAGCCCTGCTAGATGAAATACCACTGATTTGCTGCTGCTTCAAGAGCAAGAATGCTTCTTTAGTTTTGGATTCCCATAAAGCTAGTGCATGTTGAGGGTACATGAGTTTGATGCTGGACTGTGGTTGGTTTGTCGGTCCTACTAGAATTGATGTGTTTGTGTGTGTTTTGATGTTTGGTGTCCTCTGTGTTTCCTGCAGTCAGCCTTTGGTGCCTCGTGAGAACGTGACTGCCTGGATGAATGCCATTGGCCTGGTCATCACCGCTCTGCCTGTACAGATAGTTCCCTCACACTTATTACACACACATTCTCGCTCAAAAACATTTTAACTTGCTGTTTCTCTTTTATTTATATAGTATCTTTCAATGCATTAAAATGCAGCTCAGAATGTTTTCTAATATATTTGATAAATATATAAACTATATATATGTTTAAAAACAAAGAATAAATGAAATCTCCTTTTACTAAATGTATTTAAAAAATCATTTTCTGTTTATTAAATCTGATGAATATTAATGGGGCTTTTAATATTAATATTAACTTGGGTTTGAAATGTCTTTATCTTTTCTGTTTTGTAGGAGCCGTACTGGATTGTACTTCATGATCGCATTGTCAGCGTGATCAGCAGCCCAACGCTAACATCAGAGACTGAGTGGGTTGGATACCCTTTCCAGCTGCTGGACTTCACGGCCTGCCACCAATCCTACTCTGAGATGTACTGCAGTTACGTGCTAGCGCTAGCCCACGCAGTCTGGCACCATTCCAGCATTGGACAACTCTCCCTCATTCCCAAGTAAGAGATTTGGCCAAGTGTAATGTAGAACATGAGATTAGTTGCATTAAAGTGCTCCTGAAAAATCCGCAGGAACTGTGTGATGCTAGTCCATGCTAACCTGGACCAGAATCTCAAAGCAATGATTCAACCATGCCATAAAGAACATAGGTTGAGAGCAAATAGATGCTCTACCCAGTATTAGTGTATTCTTCCTTATAAAGTACTTGAGTGAGTGTAGTAAAGGTTCCTGAAATGACATTAAACAGATATCCCAAACAGTGACTTTAGAGTTTGAAGACTGGCGCCTCGAATGGTTTACGGAGTACCCGAGCACGTCCCTGATAGTTAGAACCCTGTTAAAATTAGTTTGTGATGATTTGTCAGGTTTCTGTCAGAGGTGCTGAAGCCGCTGGTGAAGACAGAGTTCCAGCTCCTCTACATCTACCACCTGGTGGGCCCGTTCCTGCAGCGCTTCCAGCAGGAGAGAACACGCTGCATGCTGGAGGTACACACTATCCACACACAACAAACACCGCCATGTGCAACACATACTCATACTGACATGTATTTACACAGAGTCCAGCTGTTCCACCTGCACACAGGTACACACTCACTCCCCCCCCCCCCTGAATATCTTGAATGGTGATCTTTAGCCGTCCTCTAGAAAACTACATTCCCGCACAATTTAGCCTCTTTGGTTCTACCACCAAAATGTAATACACCCCATTTAGCCAATCGAGGACCGCTGAAGGTAGGGTTACATTCAAAGTCAGCGGGAATATAGCTCTTCTGCTTGAGATTGCTGATCTAGAACCTGTTGGGCAGACCCAGTATTACCTAAAATAATTACACAGTAGTTTGGAGATACCCAGTCATTTATTTGGATCTGGATAATACCTAGAACCGGCTGTTCATGTTGGTGTAATTTATCCGGACTGTTTTTAGAACCTCACCATCTCTCTTTCTCTTTCAGATTGGAGTGGCATTCTATGAGATGCTGCAGGCAGTGGACCACCACAGTAAGCATCTGGCGTATATGGACCCCATCTGTGACTTTCTCTACCACATCAAATACATGTTCACAGGGGACAGCGTCAAAGACCAGGTAACAATAACACACACACACAGTCATTCTGCCCACTCGTCTGTCTGTCAGCTGTTCTCTCTGCCTTGCTTCTCTCCAAATATCGTCTCTGCTGTCTAAACGGTTTAGTTCTACAGCAGCAGATCTGTTTCTGTGAAGCTGAAACTTAAGTTGAAGCAGTCGGGATATTGTCTTTTCAATCCCCAAATGCCAAAGACTTTGAATTGTTTTATTATTGATGGATACATTTTTCCCCCCCTCTACTCTCAGGTGGAGAAAATTATCTGCACGTTAAGGCCGGCCATGAAGCTCCGCCTCCGTTTCATCACCCACATCAGCAAGATGGAACCGGCTGCAGCTGTTTCTACAGCAACCACCTCCTCTCAGCCAACCACAGTCTCCTCACCTGCTCCTCAGAGTGGACCTGGACCTGCCCAGTGACCTTTCAAATGACCCCGTCCCCTGTGGACCCTCACTGTGTTACTGTATGATGTAATTATTCTGTACAGGCTCCGTCCATGTGTTTTTTCATAGCTACTGTTGTCAGGTTGGATAAGCTTTATAAAACGCTCTTAAACATCCCATTCAACCCTAATGAGAGACTGTGACTCACACCTCAGTTTATATCACAGTATCTACATTTAGAGTGTTATTAATATTAACCCTAATGAGAGACTGTAACACACACCTCAGTTTATATCACAATACCTACATTTAGAGTGTTATTAATATTCAACCCTAATGAGAGACTGTAACACACACCTCAGTTTATATCACAATACCTACATTTAGAGTGTTAATATTCAACCCTAATGAGAGACTGTAACACACACCTGAGTTTATAATATCACAATACCTACATTTAGAGTGTTATTAATATTCAACCCTAATGAGAGACTGTAACTCACCTCAGTTTATATCACAATACCTACATTTAGAGTGTTATTAATATTCAACCCTAATGAGAGACTGTAACACACACCTCAGTTTATATCACAATACCTACATTTAGAGTGTTATTAATATTCAACCCTAATGAGAGACTGTAACTCACACCTCAGTTTATATCACAATACCTACATTTAGAGTGTTATTAATATTCAACCCTAATGAGAGACTGTAACACACACCTCAGTTTATAACACAATACCTACAAACAATACCTAAATGTTAATAATAGTGAATTCATTAAATTACACTGGAATGTCTTGTCTTTGTAAAACACCAGAAATTGGTTAAATTGAACTAAATCCTTCATATTTACTTAATAACCCCCTAACTGTAGGTGTTTTGACTTCAGCTTAACATCAGCTTGTGGCTAGAGTGTTGGGTTGAGACGCTGTAAAGCACAGATACTGTTTCAGATACTGTAGTTTGGATGCTCTTGGAGCTGGAAATGGTAAATGTTCACACATTAGTACATTACAGCGCATTCCTTATTAATACTGTAATAAAAAATGAAAAATTTTGAATTTACTGTATCAAATGAAATTCCGACGTTTTTGAAGTGTTATACCCCCAATTGAATCTGCATTATGTAAAGCTTGTCCAGCCTCAAGCACAGCCGCTATAAAAGAACACATGAGCGACTTAACCAGGTTGCAGAGCACTTCGCTGTGGAACATGAGTAGTGGTGAAGCCTTGTGCTCTTTGGTTGACACTTGGACATTATTTTACTCGAAGTGAAGAAAATGACCAAAGCAGCAGTCCAGCTGAATAGTAGTTCCATACCTCAGTTCCTCATGTTCATGACTACACAATTGAACCATATGGGTTCTTTTTTTTTATACCGAATCATTCATTTATAATGGCTGAATTACGTGTTTTGCATGTTTATGTTTATGTATATAACATTCTTGCTTTAACATATTTTTTTACTCACTTTTCTTAAATAAGAGTGTAAGCACTGTTAAAGATTTGTATGTAACCATTCTCTCCCCCAGTTGACCCCCCACCAATCTTAAAATAACACGGTTACCATTTGAATATAGGATAAAATCACTGCTTGCTTGGGTTGGTCAGTTTAGCTGTGAAGATGAGTTCCTGAAAAGTTAGGGCTCCCTTCCTCAGAAAGTGGCTGATGAACTGAAGCTGTGTGAGTGGATTTACACCCTTGATACAGGCAGTTACAGTTACTAGTTTTTTCTGATGAACTGTTGCTTTAAACAGTGCCGAGATTGTACTGACAGTTGGCGGACACTCCTGAACTGTAGGAGTGCGTCAGTCTTCTCCATAATCTGCAAATCTGAATAGAACAAAACACAAAGCAGATTGTGTGTTGATGCCTTCAGAGCATTTGTATAATCAATTATGTATTCTTTTCCATTTATGTTGTTTTTGCCTTTTTTTTAATAAAAACTTTGTAACATAATCAGTCTAATTCTTTTTAGGACAGCAGAAAGGGCTTCAAGGATGGTTCAGAGATTGAATTCATTAATAGTGGAGTAGGAGAAGGCTCGAGCACCAAAGCTACTGTGGTTGGAAGAGGAGGATTAAAGATAATCTGAGGTTGCACTACATGTGGGATTTAATTAGCAACCAATGGAGGTTTTAGAACACTGGTGTGATGTGATGGGACCACCTGTGTTGCGGAGGTGTTGTTAATAAAGGAGTTGATCTGTGAACCAAGTATAAGGATTTCAAGGATGAGATTTTGGAGCACTGAGCCTTGAGGGACCCCGCGAGTGACCGAGGAAATGGGGTGACCCCATGAGTGCCCTGTCTTTACAATGTCTCTCTTTGGTTTCCCATATTGGAAACATAACCATTACAGTTAACACAGACATGCAAATTAATAAACAGACGTTTAACAGCAGCAGGTGCTGCTCATTCAAATGTCTGATTACATGCTGAATCATAACTTA
Source organism: Salminus brasiliensis (assembly GCF_030463535.1). NCBI lineage: Eukaryota > Metazoa > Chordata > Actinopteri > Characiformes > Bryconidae > Salminus > Salminus brasiliensis. The sequence goes on from NC_132878.1 coordinate 31,283,156, forward strand.
CCATGTGGTTTGGGTGGTTGATTAAATTTAAATTGTTGGTCAGTCTGTTTGTGTGTGCACAGGTAGGTGTTTTGGGGGACTTTTTGTGCATATCATTATATGTTTTTAGTTATTTTTACAACAAAGATGTACTGTATACACAACTGTCATATAGAAGCATTGGAAAAAATATTGAAAGAAATTGCAGGTACATTTTAAGATCTATCCTTTTCACAATAATCTCAAAATTAATTTGTTTTTAATGATAGATTGAATAGAGATGACAGACACTTGACTCAATATCTTTGATTTTTTTTTATTTGCTGATGGCATAAATGATAATGAAAATAGATGATTTGTGATTTGTACCTGCAATTCAAGTGATCCATCTTCCAGAAACAAGGAAGCTGTGGGGGCTGGCTCAGCCTTCAGAGCCAACACACCTGACCAGCACGTGCATGTGCAAAGGTGACCCGCAGGATGAGATGAGGGGCCTCTGTGGTGATCATCTCAGGAGAGGGCTGGTGGACTAACACTGTACCAGAGAGAAACCAGCAAACAAAAAAAACACAGCCCCCGTCAGCACACCAAAACCCAGACCTACATCAGACTGCATGTTTCAACCTCTTTTCCACACTGAGGAAGCTCAGTGTGTATGAGGGAGATGAAGAACTGACAGGGTGTGCAATGACTCCATCAGCTCAGTCAGAGGGAGGTACCTTTGGTCTGATGGAAAAATGAAGGAGAGCAGGTGTAAGGGGCTGCCAGCAGACCCTGTCATCCTCAAAGGGCCCGAACCCGACGTGCTCACCTTTTCTTAAGACAACAACAGAGGGAGGAGAGAGTCTAAGGAAGCAGAATGTAGTCATGATGATAACCCCCCCCCCTCTATCCAACCCATCCAGCCAGAGGATGACTGCTACACTTCAACACAGCTACATGGCTTCACATATCTCTTCTCTGACTTGGGCTTTCATAAATTCAGTTTTCCAGTAAAAGGGAGGAGGATAAGAAATAGTCTAGGTGTAGGCCTTTAATCTCTCTTTTTTCTTTTTTACCTGAAGATCCTGTGACAACATTTTTTAATAGTTTGTTTTAATTGCTTTACTTATTTTGCGGTCTGCTGTCAGATTGAACATGCTAGAAATGATTCATTATTATTTTATTTATTAATTAATCATTATTTTATTAATTACGTTTTACAAATTAATTTTAGTTATATTACCTCCATCTCTCAATATCTTTCAATTAGAGATTTCCATATTTTGAAGTTATTTTTACTATTTCCATGTTCTTGTATGCTGTCGGTCTATCAAGCAGTGAGAAACCCACAGAGCTTTCAGAGAAGCACAGTTGACCTCTTGTCTTTACACTCTTCAATTTTCACAGTTCAGTATTACAAGCTTCAGCTGAAACATGGAATATTTGTTTCAAGCTACAAATGTCCGTATTTAAGTCTAGAAATATGGTGTTTAGATACAGGTAACTGTAAAAACTGCAAAATGAGGCCACATTAAAAATAAGTAGGGGTATTTCCTTTTAGTGACGATTCATTTTTTGGTGGTTGTACAGTTATTCACAGTTATCAGGCCCTAATCTCTCTCTCTTTGTATATGCAAATATTAAACTGAAAGTTGACCTCACATCTACTACTGTACATACTAGATATAATAGTGCCAATACATTTGCATGCTCTTAATCTAAACACACTATACCCCATAACCACCATGGTATTGATCATTTTTCTAATGTGTAGACCCTTGTCAAACCCTTGGGTGTCCATGACCACATCACTGGTTATTCTTTTTTGGAGCACTTTTGGTAGGTACTGACTTCTGTATGCTGGAAACACTCCACACAACTTGCCTCATGTTGTGGAGCTGTTCGGACCCAGTTGTCTACCCATCACAATCTGGCTCTTGTGAAAGTGGCTTTTCGTCAGTGAAAACACTGAATTTCTACTGCGATAGAAAATGATTGACACGTCGCTCCGCCCACTGAAGAGAAGATGAAAAGTTATCGTGATGATGTGACTCCAACACACCCCAGGACTTTCCTGCACAAGGAAGCTGTGGGGGCTGGCTCAGCCAAAACAGAGCCAACACACCTGACCAGCACATGCATGTGCAAAGGTGACCCGCAGGATGAGATGAGGGGCCTCTGTGGTGATCATCTCAGGAGAGGGCTGGTGGACTGACACTGTACCAGAGAGAAACCAGCAAACAAAAAAAACACAGCCCCCGTCAGCACACCAAAACCCAGACCTACATCAGACTGCATGTTCCAACCTGAGGAAGCTCAGTGTGTGTGAAGGAGATGAAGAAAGACAGGGTGTGCAATGACTCCATCAGCTCAGTCAGAGGGAAGTACCTTTGGTCTGATGGAAAAAGGAAGGAAGTGGCTCAGATCCTCATGCTTGACCATTTTTTCTACTTCTAACACATCACCTTTAAGAACTGTATAATATGTGTATCTCACCCCCATGTGCTACTATAACCAGGGTAATCAAGGTTATTCACTTCACCTGGCTGTGGTTTTAATGTTATGGCTGATTGAAGCACTGTAACATTACAGTGACCACATATTAACACGGGTATATATCTGTTACATTATATGAAGGTTTTTCTTAGGCCTTTAAAAGGTTCTCCACACCCTTAAATCTCCCTTTTTCCAGTATTGTGTCAGTTCTTTAGGAAAGTTTTTATTATGTGACATCACTCAAAGAACTGTTAGTGGAGCAGGACAACCAGAAGAACATTTCAACAGATGGTAGTAAGCCTACACATGGTATAATGGTTCTGTAGCAGGCCATTTTTGCAGCAACGGTTAATGTTCAAAATGTGATGTTGGTCAGTCAGCAAAGTTACTGATTTGTTTGTTAGGAGAACCCAATTAGAAGAACACAGTTAGAAGATCACAATTGAAAAAAAAGGCAGATAAAAACTGTTAGAGCACAGTTGGAAGAATGCAGTTAGAAGATCACGATTAGACAAAACACAGAAGATCACGATTAGACAGAACACAGTTAGAAGATCATGATTAGACAGAACACAGTTACAAGATCACGATTAGACAGAACACAGTTAGAAGATCATGATTAGACAGAACACAGTTACAAGATCATGATTAGACAGAACACAGTTAGAAGATCACGATTAGACAGAACACAGTTATAAGATCACAATTAGAAAAACACAGTTAGATCACGATTAGAAAAACACAGTTACAAGATCACAATTAGACAAAACACAGTTACAAGATCACGATTAGACAAAATACGGTTAGAAGATCACGATTAGAAAAACAATTAGAAGATCACAATTAGAAAAACAGTTAGATCACGATTAGAAAAACACAGTTACAAGATCACAATTAGACAAAATACGGTTAGAAGATCACAATTAGAAAAACACAGTGATAAGATCACAATTAGAAAAACAGTTGGAAGATCACGATTAGACAAAACACAGAAGATCCCGATTAGACAGAACACAGTTAGAACATCATGATTAGACAGAACACAGTTAGAAGATCATGATTAGACAGAACACAGTTACAAGATCCCGATTAGAAAAACACAGTTAGATCACGATTAGAAAAACACAGTTACAAGATCACAATTAGACAAAACACAGTTACAAGATCACGATTAGAAAAACACAGTTACAAGATCACAATTAGACAAAATACGGTTAGAAGATCACGATTAGAAAAACACAGTTAGAAGATCACAATTAGAAAAACACAGTTAGATCACGATTAGAAAAACACAGTTACAAGATCACGATTAGACAAAACAAAGTTAGAAGATCACGATTAGAAAAACATATTTAGAAGATCACGATTAGACAAAACACAGTTAGAAGATCACAATGGCACAGGCAGATGAAGATGGTTAGAGCACAGTTGGAGGAATGCAGGTAGAAGAGCACAATTAGAAAAGCACAGATGAAGACAGGTTTGGTTGATGGATGTCTATGTAAACTCCAGACACCGTTTTCGTTCAGTTTAACCAGCTGATTTACTTTAATGAAGGACTGATTAGATAAACTAGGTGTTTGAGGGGAACTAGAAATGGCCTTCCTCCAGAAGAACGCAGGAAATAGTTAAGCTATGGTAAAACACACACACAACAATCACAGTGTACTGCCTATTTGTTTGTATTTATTATTGTTAGTGTTTTTTTAATACTGCCCACATAAACAGCCTGTTCTCCAGTACCACAGTACTGGACAGAGTAGAAACTCTTCTGTACACACGCGAGGTGTAAAAGTCATTATTGTCTCGGCAAGGCAGTTCCTTTTTTCATTTGACCGCTAGGTGAAAAGGAACCAATCATCCTTTTGTCCTCCAGAGAGAGACATTTAGAGGAACTAGTGCGGTTAAATATTTAACAAAACACTCAGGGGAAAAGTCGTTAGGAGAGAAAACAAAGAAAGCTTCAGCACAAAGTACATAAAGAAGAAACTAGACTCGCACAGCAGTCCAACCGTGATTAAGATACAGGGAGTGTACCAGCAACACATAACAGGAGAGACAAGTGCAGTCAATACAATGGATTCAGTACAGTTCAGACCCTAGTAGTTTCAGGCCCTTTCCATGTATCCATATCATATCCATATCCATAACATGGATCTGGTCCAAACCATGTTAACTTGTACATGCTTGGTGGCGACTAACAACTGGCTTTCAAAACCCAACTTCTCTGCTCTTCTATTTGTTTCTCTTCGATCTTCCTCATCTTCCTCATGGTCTAAATGGCTATAGATTCTATACTAAGCGGAGTAGTGATCTGGTTATGGGCACAGGTTTGATCTTTATGCAGAAACAACAGCTTAATAAACTACCTTTGATTTGCTGCTGAGTCGTCCAAAAAAATACAGCTCATTCATAAACTTCTGCTTTCTTATATTTTTAATGACCTGTCCACTCCTGACATCCATAGCCTCTCTTTTTTTCCTAACATATGTGCCTCTGAAATGTTTCCATTGCCTTTTCTCCAACTACAGAATAACCACTAAGTTCAACACGAAAAATATGTGACATTCTATGTTCTACCATGTTTTGCTAACTGGTTATTATTTATTATGGTTTATGTCTACATCCCAAAATAGATGAATTAATAGATTACCACCTTCATAGCTGGGATTGTTGACAATTTCCATCCAGAACTTTTCTTTTACATTGTCATACATTGTTAATGTCTTTTTGCCTTTTTGGCGTTTGTTAGAAACCACTGGGTGCTATGATATGAAGACAAAAAGCTGGTCTGCTGTTGTTGGAGTTCAGTTCAGAGAACTGTGATTGGTGGAGAGAGTGTATGTCACTGGCCAAAAATCACTCCCAAAACTGTATCTAAAGTATAAAAAAGGAAAGTATTTCTTTAAATCAGTTGATTTAAAAGAAAAAAACACATTTCTTGAAATGTTGCTGAATTATAGATGAACACAATCATGACACTGAGTGTAAATAAAGGTTTATGGTTTATGGTGGCATCATCTGCAAAATCATAGACAGGACATTTTAGCTACTGCTTTTTTATATAGACAAATCACTGAAATAATTACTGAATAAATCATTTGATAAATAAATAAAAAAAACTGATAAATAAAAATAATAAAAATACTGAGTTTAGCAGTTTCCTGTTCAGTTCACAGATGATAAATATGGTAATATATGGGTCTGAGCTCTGAAGAAATGGAAAGCACAGCCGCTTACAGGACAGCACTGAAATTTAAGCCTTACTTCTTTTACCAACCCAATAGAAATTTGCAGTGTTGTTCACAACAAACTAGCATTTTTGTATGAGCTAGCACTTTGTATGATGCACATTCTAGCTTAAACATTTAAGCTGCATTTTGGCTAACTCGTACATGCATGGTGGCGACCAACAACTGGGTTTAAAAACTCAACGTTCAAAACCCAACTCTACATCTGTTTAAATGAGGATGATGAAAAATAAATTCTTTTCTGCCTTAAGTGCCATTATGCAAAAGTGCCATTATGCCATTCAGGCATCAGGCAGTGTGTTCATAACACATTTGCTGTAATACTTTTCTGTAGGGGAGATTTTAGAGGCATTAAACTCATTAAACAGACATCTTTCATTCACCACCACTTTAAACAATCCTGAGAAAGTTTCTCTAGAATGGAGCATTTCACACCAAACCCACTCTAACAAACTGTTTTTACACCTTAATGAACTTAAATCAAATTATGCAGTATAGAAAAGCAAACAATGCAAACAATGCTGGAACTCCATTTTCAATGTGAATGTGATATTTAAAAACAAGCCAATATGCCCCGCCCACATACCATGGTTCTTACACCCATGCTAAAAAAACGAGCTCACAGTGTTAGGTAACAAAATGTCAAACCAAGTGGGTTTATTTTAAACAGACAGCTTTAGCTCTGTTTTTATTTTTGGCAGAGTATTCTTCATATTGCAGCCAGTGTGTTTCAGACTGCTGTTATTCAAACAGTCTGTCAGTCTGATTAAATAACCTTTACACAATGGCAGGGTTCCTGTTAGATCTTTTACATTGTGTGGAGACGGTTGTTTAAACTTTAAAGCAAAGCTTTTATAAACGTCCTGTTTTATATAAGGTTCATGAATCATGTTTTTTTTTTGGGGGGGGGGGTATTGTAGTATTGCTTGCTTGATGGTTCAGCTGAAATGGAACTGAAGCAATCGGAGGAGGAACGCTATTCTAAGAATGAAGACTGACCTGTATAAGTGCTTTAGCTGCTCATACCAGGACACTCCCTCAGGGAACATTTTTCTGTTCCTGTTGCTCTCGGTTGCTTCTCGGTGGCTAATGTGCCCTGGGCGTTTTAAAAACCACAGAAGTCTTCAGAGATTTGGGCCTAAGTGCCATGGGTTTCTTTTATCTCTTCATGCATCAGGGAGCTATCCTCTGTCTACACTGTAAACAACCCTGGCTGCCTTTAATGGGAAGCTACCAATTTCAATTCAATTCAGCTTTATTGTTGTTACTAATACAGGGTTGTACTTTACAGTGAAACACTGTTAGTCGTAATAGATAAGGACATGGTAAGGTAAGGACATGATACAACAGTGCAAGGACAATAGACCGAACATGGGACAGGTTGCATAGACAATACGTACATGTGCAAATGTGTGCATGAAGGCTGGGTGATCAAGGTCCACACTAGATATACATATGTACATACATATGTAGAGCTGCAGTGTGTTGTGCATGTAAATAAAGAGTAAAATCTCTGCACAGTTAAATGTTTCAGATGTTGATGTGAAACGCTCTAGAGAACTAAGTCAGAACTGTTGACTGTTTTCTTTCATAAATATATATCTATATTTATGTTACACTTGCAGATGCCTGGTGTCTTTATAATCAACCATTTCACAACAAACCAGCACTGAATTGTGCAGGACTTTTTGAGAAAAATCTATGTATTTCTCCTTTAAAATCTATATCAATATACAAATTGAATTAATTTAATTAATTAATAAGTCACAATGTGTTTCCCTGCTGTAGGGACAGCCGTGAGTCTCCTGCTGACTGAACTGTGCTGAATCATCTATCCATCACTGCTGAAACATCTATCTATCTATCTATCTATCTATCTATCTATCTATCTATCTATTTATCTATCTATCTATCTATCTATCTATCTATCTATCTATCTATCTACCTGTCTGTCTGTCTGTCTGTTTGTCTATCCATCTGTCTGTCTGTCTGATTATCTATCTACCCATCTATTCCTCTACAACTCTATACATCAATCTATCTATCTGTCTATCTAATGAGATTTAGCTTACAGTTTTCTCAGTCACTTTGGTGAATTTCTCACATCACTATTTACATTTACACAACAGTAAGTGCATTTCTCAAAACAATTAGAACACAAAGTACAACCTAGTTGATAACCTGCAAAAGTGTGTCACTTGCTCAAAATGGATAATGGATCCTCAAAAGCAAATACACTGTTCCACAATGCTGACCTTCCATCTTTGTCACAGTATTGTCGAAATGGTCCTGCTCGGTTCATGAGATTCCGTTCTGAGGGACTGTGGAGAAGTGGCTTATCACTAGTTACTAATACTAATACTATATTAATAACTCCTAATAACACTATAATAACACTAATAACACTCCTCATCAGTGAAAGCTAAGGTTCACCTGAGATAAATTGTTCAATGTTGGGAGACATTTTCAGGAAAAAAATGATAAAGAAATGCTTAAGATCTGCTTGACATTCAACATTTTTGCATGTAATGACTCAAACAATGAAATGAGAACTTTTAGTTTCATAGAAAATAACCTTTTAGCATTCATAAGTATAATTTATTTTGACTGACTTGACATAAGCAAATGATGACATAAGCAAATGATAATGTTACAAAACAGCAGAGAATTGCATAGAATGTGTCCAAAAGCATTTGCAATTTGTTGGTAGATCAGAGAAATGCACCAAAGCAATTGAGAAAAAACTGTAATGTGCCACTTCCTCCGGCACAAATCCAGAGATTTAGTGAAAGACTAGAGACAAGCAACACAAAAGTGTCCCAAGCCTGCTTCTTTCCAGTCCTATCTACAGCTCTTCTACAGAGTAGCCTACCCAAACACACACAAACACACAACACACACATTTAAACCCTTTGGCCTCATATGAGGACATTGCTTTTTGCAAAAACGACTTCCCGTACAAAGACTAGGTTTAGTTTGGTCCCAAATAGCTAGGAGAAATGAAAAATGCACACCAAGCAAACGGCTGAGTCTCAGGAGGTTATTTATCTGCTGTAATGAGATACCTAAGTGGGCTAGCTGACGATAAAGAGACACCAGGAGGAAGCTTTTATATGACATAATCACCGCAGCTAATAAACTGCTACAACCTAATCCTAGCTAGCTAAGCTTCTGATATGCTGATATAGCTTCTGATACTCAGATATGTCTGAGATGTGATCTGAGTGCTGTTTCATTCTTCTCTTCTCTGCGCCACCTTGGTTTTCCTGCTTTGTCCCATTGCTGTCCATCTTCATATGATTCACACTTGGAGCTGGTGGGTTTGTATACTGTAACGGTCGTGGGCTCCTTGTAATATCGTATGTAAACTTTAGACAAAGGTGATGCTAATACTTGTAATACTGGGCTAATTATTTGGGCTGAGGACTTTGTTAGGCTAATGTGTGGTTTTGGAGGTCTTTGGGCTCCAGAGGCCTTAATGCTGCCTTCAAGCGCGCCTTGGAAGTTTGTGCTTACGTTCAGTTGGTTTTGGTCAAAGTTTAAGCAAAGTATGAGCAAATGTCTGCAACATTTATATCCAGTTAGAAATATCTGTTATCACACTTTTTGGATTAGTGCATAAAAGTCACCAGCTTTCACCAGGATTTCCAAATCTTGTAGAAGGAGGGGACTAACTAATTTACAGCATTGAGCAGGCACTCTTGCCTGGTTTATATCGGCTAGGATCCAAAAGATCTCTAAGCTTAGATACTACTACACACAAATACTTCATATTTTTGGAATGGGATGTCATAAAGGCTCCTGTAGCGTCCCATTACTTTTGTCCAAATCATTTATCACTATATTCTCATGATTATCTCGAACACCTCTGCATATATTACTTCAATTGCTGTTCTGTTCTGTTGTCTTCTGTCATGTGCTGTTTGCTCAGACTACTCCAGCGTTTTTTAACTTAATCTCTATCTGCTGCATCTGTAATGTACGGTGAGTTACCCCAGACAATAGCTTAGCAATGCATTTCCCTGTACTGTACCGTAAAACAACAGAATGTAACACTGAATTTCCCTGTTGGCGACTCTGTACAGAAAACAGAGCTGTATTTGAGGTCAACAGCGTCTTTTTCCACATACAATAGTTCTGTTATAATCAACTGTACATTATAAATTCAGTGAACCAAGATTAGATTCTAATATGTATTCTTTTAAGCTTAGACAAATAGTCTGTTTAATTTTTTTTCATAATAGTGGAGGTTCATAATTGCTCTTTTTTGGCATATTTTCTTTTCTGTAGTGTTTCATCTGCTCTAACACAATGAAGGGGTTAGAAATTGCGCAAGAGTGTGGGTCTGAAAAACAAATATCATAGAAAGGTAGTACGAACTAGGTTGGCCTTGGTTGCTGGTTGATGTGGTGTTTCTAGGTGATTGCTTGGTGTATTTATGACTGATTGCTGTGGTATCTTTGGTAGGTGGTTGCTATGGTATTCCAGGTGATGGACATGGTATTTTAGATAGTTGCTAAAAGTGTTGACAAGCAGTGGCTTTGGTAAGCTAGGTAATTGGTACAGTGTTGCTTTTTTACAATAGTGCTGTGGGACCTCAAGTGGTTCTAGGTGGCTACTATGGAGTTCCACGTGGTTGCTGTGGTATGAATAGGTTGTTAAGAGTAAGAGTAAAAATGGTGTCAAGACTCCTAATGCCACATTGCCTACCTGTGTAATATGATTCAAATGTAAGTCGCTCCAGATAAGAGCATCAGCCAAATGCTCTAAATGGCTGTCATGGTATTTAAGGTTGCTAGGGATGTTGCAAAGCAGTGGCTTTGGTATCTAAAATAGTGGCTACAGTGCTACTTTGTTGTTATATGGTGACTAACTGGTTACTGTGGTATCCCTGGTGGTTGCTAGGGGTGGCTAACCAATTGTGGCTTGCTATGGTGTTCCAGGTGGTTGTTAAGGTGTCGCTGTGTATCAAAGACAAAAACAACCACATTCACCTTCACCTTTAACCCATTTGTGCAATGAACACACTACACATACACACTAGTGATCACACATATACTGATACTCATGCTCAGGGGGTCAACCGTGGCCGCTTTCCAAGCCCAGGTATTGAACCTGCAACCCTGGTATTAATAATGCTAAATCTAAACACTGAGCCACCACTGGCCCTGTGTTATCAATAATTATAATTCTGAATACTGGACTAATATATAAATAATATAATGAGGCCAAAGGGGAATAAATGCTGTGTGTAAATAAGCTGGCTATAGTGTCTAAAGCTACTCTCAGCTGTCAGAAACCTATGGGTCTATGCTCAGGGCTAAATACAGTGATCCAGTAAACAGTGGTTGGTTGGATCCAGGTTGGTTTTAAAATCATCAGAAATATGGCTTTCATGATTGTTCCAACAAGAAGTTCCACTGTCAAAATATTTGTAGGCAGAGATTAAATGTCTGAACAGAGGTGTTTAGTTTAGTCTGCGTTTACAGACAGAATGGAGCAGTGAAATGTGCAGAGACTCAGCTGAAGTTTCTGCTGGAAGCTCCACCTCCTCCTCCACCTCCTCCTCCTCCCAGTGATCATGTTGCTCCTGAAGCCTGTGCTGCTCTACATTCTTCACACTCCACCTGAGTGAGCAAGGAGTGAGTGAGGATAGGCCAGCAGCCACACACCGGTGAATAATTTAGTCCTTTTTCTTTTTAATGCTGGAAACAGCCTGAACACAGCAGCATGGCGCTGCGCATGCGCGGGCCCCGGTGAGGAGAATAATGGTGATGAGGATGATTTCTGTAGCTTTACTGACAGCGCTCTGTCTGTTTCTGCGGACAGCATCAGGTAAGCACAGATGCATGAAGCTTAATGTATCCTCCATGTTTGTTTTATTATATTATACTGTAGTTATCATATTACACTAGTGTGTTTTAAATAACGTGCTAAATATTTATTAACAGCTTTATTAACCGCGTATTTACGTGGATGACAGGAGCCTGCCTTAAGTTTTTTTTATGTTGAAAAATTAGTGAAAATTAGTGAAAAAAAAAAAAACTCTCTTTCAACTTCCCACGCGAGCGCGCGCACACACGCACACGCACACGTTTCACTTCCCATCGCTGTAGCAGCAGCAGTGGACGTGAAGAGCGGTCAAGTCAGCTAGGCTCCCTCACTGAAAACACTCCTCTGTTTACATGCATACAGACCTGTGCAGAAGTTTAGGCACCCCTGGTTAAATTACGTGTTATTGGTGTGTGAAAATAAATACACAATGACTTTATTTTCTTATTCACTGAACTTAATGTGGGTGTTGTTGAATTTGTGTACATTCAGGTAGGTCTAATCCTCTGCAGAGACACACTTCTGCTCATTCTGTGGTTGAGGGGGAAAAACATCAAATGTGGCACTATTAAATACGTAGTAAAAGGCACTATTAAATATGTTTTAGTTGTCTTGATTTCTTCACTCATTTAATAACTTAAGTAAACAAACAGAAGCTGTGTCTAAAATGAGCAGAAATCGTCATATTTAAGCCTGTTTCCTGTAGAACGTCAACAAAACGTCACGTGACGTAAATGCACTCTCAAAAAGTTCATATTTATTAAAATGAGTTTATTAAATTGTAAAATAGTGGCATATATTCATATATTCTTGTTAATGTACTGTTGTAATATCAGCTACATTTGTGGTGTGTTTTACCTTATGATTATTTGTGTAATACGTGAAACACTCTGTGGCTCGTCTTCCAGTGCAGTTATATGTTGATATGTTGTCTGTTTCCATGGTTCATGGTTTCCTTCGTTTTCAGAGTGTATGTGCAAGTGGTGTGTGTGTGTGTGTGTTTGTTGCTCTTATGAAAGCACAGGAAACCAAGGTGAGCTCACCTGTCAGACGGGGTATTGTGTGGGCTGAGTGAAATCTGTGGTAGTTTATTGCGCACAAATGTGTGTGTGTGTGGTTGAGCTCTAGAAAAAACACTTTCTTTACATTACCTGCCATTGCACAGACATTAGGGCATATCCTGTGTATATATATATATATACACACATACAGATTTATATCTACAACAAAATATCTCATATGTTTTAGATATATGTAAGCATCTACAGTACTGTGCAGATGTTTTTGCTGGTAAAAACTCCAGATCACATCAGAACAGATGCAGGTAAACAGAAATACAGGGGAAATCTCATTTAGAAGAGAGTAGTTGGGGTTTTGAGAGCTATCTGTTCAATGACATCACCCCGCATACCTGATTTAACACCATCAAGCACTGATTCACCAAACCAGGTGTTGGGCGAGGACTGTAAATAAGCCTATGTTAATGATACTGCATACTTTTCACGAGTTATTTAACTCTGGCTTTCATTTTTGTTTTAATGAACACAGCGACGTAGAAAACTGTTTGTATGAATGTTATTAGTATTTATTCTGAGTACAGAGTAAATAAAAACTCTTACCAAGACACTTACCAATACGGAAGGTGCTGTGATAATGATATATCCCATATGTATTATAAATGTAAATATCAATATGTAATAATAGCATGTCCCATATGTATTGTATGTATGTGTAAAGTTCAAATTTCAAAAAAGTTTAAAGTTCAAAAAAGTTCATTTTTTCTTGAGTGTATTATTATTGTTTTGTCCAATTTTAGAGTGAAAAAGGAAATAAACATAAATATAACCTGACTAAAGTTTGGACACCATAAAAGATGAGCTCTTGTCAGTGTTGCCAAGTTCTTAGATGTTAAATAGCTTGTGAGGGCTATGCTCACAATCATAGTTATGAAACAGGTGATATCAGTTTTAAATTTTGTACTTGCCTTCATTCTATTATTCATGTTATGTTGCACTGGTTTTAATTGCTTGTATGTGAATGAGAGCTATTTTCCTTCTCCTTCTTCTTCTTTTTGTATTAAATAATAAAGTTGGGTCTTATTTTGTTCTCAGCTGAAGGACCTGTTATTGCTGCGCCTCAGAATGTTCGTTTTCACTCTGTGAATCTGAGGAACACCCTACACTGGAGCCCAGGAGAAGACACCACCCCCGACACCACTTACACCGTGGAGTATGCAATGTGAGTCTGCTGAAGGCAAAGAAAGAGTGACATGCTCCACATTGTGCAACATATTGTGTTTTGCCAAACAGTTTTGTTTTTGTCATTGTAAAAGAAGTCCTTGAGCTGGAATGGTGGATGCAGGATCCTCTTTAACAGTGTAATTCAGCAGTTTTAACACTTATCAAGTCACTTTATTGGAATGAGTCAATGTGGCATGAGTCAGAAAATGCTAAGGTATGGCAGTAAAAACCATTGTAATTACATCACAGTGAAGCTTGATCTAAATCTTGCAGATTTCTACACTGTAAAAAGACAAAACCTAAAAAAATGTCATGTTCTGTTTTAAATATTTAAAATCATAGACTTAAATATAGTGTAAAGTCCACTGTATAGTTGTGTTATGTAGTGAAATGAAGTGCATTTATAGTTGTGTAATATAGTGTAATGAAGATCACTGTAAAGTTCTAATAAAGTGCAATAAAGATCACTGTAAAGTTGTTATATAGTGCAATGAAGCTCACTGTAAAGTTGTAATATAGTGCAATGAAGATCACTATAAAGTTGTTATGTAGTGTAATGAAGTTTAGTGTATACTTGTGTTATACAGTGTAATTAAGTGCATTATTACTTGTGTTATATAGTGAAGTGAAGTTCATTCATAGGTGTGTTGTATAGTGTAATGAAGTGCATTTATAGTTATATAGTGTAATGAAGTTCACTGTAAAGTTGTTATATAGTGTAATAAAGTTCACTGTATAGTTGTGTTATACAGTGTAATTAAGGGCATTTATAGGTGTGTAATATAGTGTAATGAAGTGCATTTATAGTTGTGTTATATAGTGTAATGATGTTCACTGTATAGTTGTGTTATACAGTGTAATGAAGTACATTTATAGTTGTATTATATAGTGTAACTAGATGGATGGATGGATGGATGATAGATAAATACTTGAGAAAATAGACAGAATGTAATAATGAGTAGATGGATTGATGAATGGTCAGAGGCTTAATGGATGCATGGTTATATAGATTAGCTGTTGAATGGATGAATAAATATACAGATGAATAGATGGATGGTTAAAAACAAGGATACATGGATTATTATTTGAATAGATATATATGCTATTACCTAAATACACATATTAATGGATACAATAATTGATTGATGGTTAAATATATCAATGATGTATAAACAAATGGATGGAAAGATGGGTAGATGACCAGATGGATGGACAAACATTGCTGATAGAAGCCATAGTGATTATCATTCATCTGATAATTGAGACATTGCAAACACTGCGGCACTGTTTGGAGAAGTGACTTTGGTGGTTCCTCTGCTTATTAAGATGTTTTATTGTGTATTTGTTTAGATCTCATTAGTTAGATAATGGGTCACTGATTTTTTTTAAATATCAAGCCTTGACTGAAAATCATTGCAAATAAAGACACTAAGCTTCTAAATTAAGTCAGAATGAGAATGAACACTGAGAACAGTACTCATGTAAAATAAGACCATTTGTTTTTTGGCCTTTGTTTAAGACTGTGTGTAAGACTGTATTTTCATAGTTTCCTGGTATGGTTGGGATTTATTTGACTTAAGGTCATTTTCCATAGTTGAACAGTGTTTTGTAAGGCCACGTATCTGTGTGTGCTAACAACATAAAACATAAATACCAGCCAGTATCTCACAACTCTGTACTTTGATCCACAATAAGCAGGAGATTTACTGCAGGCAATCTGACACGCACTGTCCATAAATTCAGCACTGCTCAATTAAGCCTTCCCAAAGTGCTTACACTAAAATGCTATAGAAAGAAAAGAGCTATTGTTCCTTTTTCACTCAGCAAGTTCACTGTAAAATTGTTATATAGTAAAGGTGCCCAAATTTGTCACTGTACTATGTACAGTGAAATGTGTCCTCCGCATTTGACCCATCTGTGGTAGTGAACACACACTCACACTATCGAACTAGGGGCAGTGAGCGCACACACACCCAGAGCGGTGGGCAGCCAACTCCAGCGTCCGCATCCACATAATCGACATAAAGGGTCGTATGTTGTGTGTATGTGACTTGGTTTGGAATTGCAAATTCACCAGATATTCTTATATATTTCTTATATATAGTCAAGTGCTTCAAGAAAGATATTACATATTAGGAATTACTGCAATCAAAAACCTAGAATTTAAATAGTAACTTATGGTTCATATGCACAGACTTGCAGAGCGCTGGTGGACTAAACAAATCAAAACCTAACAGGCAAACTACTGCTCCATCTCGGCTGTTGTAGGAAGTTTGTGTATTTAGAAAAGACGTTGCTTCTCTAATCTTTGAATTTGAATTTGAACATCCTAAATGAACGTTGTCTTTAATGAAGTAAAAAGTTATTGGACATACTCATATGTACACGAGTTTCCTGTGAATGCATTTTATATATATATATATATATATATATATATATATATATAGGAAAGAATAAAGCATCTATAAAATGTGTGTGTGTGCGTGTGTGTGCAGATATGGAGATACTCTGGGAGGCACTGAACAGGTGGCCTGGAGAACAGTGGAGAAGTGCCGGGGCATCTCAGACACAGAGTGCAACCTGACAGAGCAGACTGACGATATGTATGATAATTATTACGCCCGAGTGAGAGCCAGTGGTCTACGTGGTCACTCACACTGGGTGGAGACGGAGAGGCGCTTCAGACCCCTGTCTGACAGTAAGTTCATGAATGGATGGATAAATAGATAAATTAATGAATTAGTGGATGGGTGAATGAATGTATGGATAAATAGATAAATAAATGAATGGATAAATGATTGTATGAGTGGACGGTTAAATGAACACATGAATGATGGGTAAATGAATGTATGAGAGATGGGTAAATTAATGTATAAATGGATGAATGGATAGGTAAATGGATGTATAAATGAATGTATGAATAAATGGATAAATGAATGTATGGGTAAATGAATGGATGGATGGATGGGTAAACGAATGGATGGATGGATGGGTAAACGAATGGATGGATGAATAAATTAATGGGCGATGGATGGAAAAATTAATTGATGGATAAATTAATGGACGGATGGATGGATAAATTAATGGATGGATTAATGGATAAATATATGTATAGATGGCTGGATGAATAGATGGCCGGCCCTGGAAACTGGGGATATATATAATAGATATACTATTACAGAATAGATATACTATTACCTAAATACACATATTAATGGATACAATAATTGAATTGATTGATAGTTAAATATATCAATGATGTATAAACAAATGGATGGAAAGATGGTTAGATGACCAGATGGATGGACAAACATTGCTGATAGAAGCCATAGTGATTATCATTTATCTGATAATTGAGACACTGCAGCACTGTTTGGAGAAGTGACTTTGGTGGTTCCTCTGCTCATTAAGATGTTTTATTGTGTATTTGTTTAGATCTCATTAGTTAGATAATGTGTCACAAATTTTTTTTATATATTAACCTTTGACTGAAAATCATTGCAAATGAAGACACTTAGCTTCTAAATTAAGTCAGAATGAGAATGAACACTGAGAACATGAACAGTAATCATGTAAAAAAAGACCATTTGTTTTTTGTTTCTGTCTTTAGAAGGGATTTGTGGGATGGCCTTTGTTTAAGACTGTGTGTAAGACTGTATTTTCATAGTTTCCTGGTATGGTAGGAATTTATTTGACTGCTAACGACATAAAACATAAATACCAGCCACTATCTCACAACTCTGTACTTTGATCCCCAATAAGCAGGAGATTAACTGCAGGCAATCTGATACTCACTATCCATAAATTCAGCACTGCTCAATTAAGCCTTCCCAGTGTGGAGAGAGAGCAAGCCATTTACTCGGAAAGAGAGGCCAGGTGTACTCTCTCTGCCTCAGGCTGCTGATGGCAGGCAGTATGACCTGGGATTCAAATCATGAAATATCAGGTCATGACCAATGCAATTGCAGTGCCTTATTTTGCCAGACCACTCAAAGTCTATGCTGTGTTTTTTATTTTTTTATGTATGTGGTTTTTATTGTCATTTCAGCTCTGTACAAGTACAAATTAAAATGAAATTAAATTTTTTCCAGAACAAGGGCGCCACATGAAACAAAACAATAACAAAAAACAATACAGTACAGACAAAAACAATACAGTACAGGACAGACTGCAGAAAGTGCAACGTGCAAGACAGTACAATAAATTCAATAAATATGACTCCATTCTGAGTAGAGGTAATAAGTATAAGGTGCATAGATATTTAACAGGTAGGTATTTGTAATAAGGTGCATAGAAGGTGCATAGAAATTTAATATGTTGTGACATTATATGCAGACAGCATACAATGCACATGAAACACAACACTGTAAAAGTAAAGTGTGGAATGTATAAATAAGATAAATTGGATAAATAGGATGCAGACAGGTTAAAATGCTATAGGTAGTGGGCTATAGTTCAGTCTCTGTTGTTTAAAAGTCTGACTGCTTGTGGGTAAGAAGAGAAATAAATATTAATTTATTAGATATCACTTTTAATTTTAGTTAAAAAAAGAAATGTTAATGTTATATTCCTGTTTAATTATGATCCAGTGTCGACCAGAGGAGGACTGGTTCCCCTTTTGAGTCTTGATTCCTCTCAAGGTTTCTTCCTCTCGACCCAAGGGCACTCACTTGCCACTGTTGCCACTAGCTTGCTCAAAAGAGGCTCAGACCCGGATCTCGGAAAAAGCGCCATATAAATAAAACTGAACTGAATTCAATTGAAATGACACCAAACCAAAAAAAGCCCTGTATTGGGGTCTGGCAGGATCATTGCTATACAAAAACATTAGCTATTTTAACATGAAACTTTTATCATGAAACTTTTATCATGAACTCATTATCATGGAATGAAAATAACATAAAATTAGAGGCCAGTCTAAAATCCCAACATCAGTGCTGTACTAGCTCCTAATAATCCATAGTGTTTGGACACCGATGATTGCCCCTACCCCTTGCCCGCTGTTTATTACCAATGTTAGCCCCCATAAAAAAATAATAAAATCATTCACAATCTCCTTTATCAACTGTGTTCTCTGTTCCACTGTTGTTGTCTCCACCAGCGATCATCGGTCCTCCAAGAGTAAAAGTCACCCTGGTGGAGAACTACATGCACATAGAGCTCAAAGGTCCATTCCAATGGAAGAGCAGCAGGATGAAGAGGGGTCGCTCTCTCTGGAGGATATTCCCCTATATGGTCTACAACATCTCTGTGTACTACAACAGGAGCAAACACATGGTGAGTGTTTTACAGATCCATATAATCTGCCTTCCCGTGCATTCCCATAAATGCAGTCCAGGAACATCAACATCTGCCTGAGTAATATAATGTAAGTTCTTTAGAGTACCTAGCCAATGTACATAACCATTATGTTGGACACTGTGGCTATTGTTTGCTGGATGTGTGTGTGTGGAACTTCTACACTGTGCTTCTTAATGTTGCTATTTTTAATGGATATGGAAACATTCTGTTCTACCTCTTAGAATCTTAATTTATCTTCATTCCTGTAGGAATTTTTTTTTTATTATTATTTACTCATTTGTTTTGTCTATTTATTGTCTATTAATTATTTTATTTGTATTAGAATTGCAGTATCAATAATATGATAAAAAATGTATATCAAATATAAAAAAAATTGGGCATCCTGATGATGCAGTTCCTTTTTTGTAGGTGCTTTTTTATTAAGAGTATTTGATTTTGAGATCATGATTAGTTCTGTTTTTAATAATAAAATAAGCACGTAAGATTGTTACGTAAGACACCTGCAAAGGCGGTTTCTTAAAATGGATTAAGCATAGTCTTGAACTAAATGCATGACAGATAGTTTTTCGTTTTTAACGTAGGGTTACTTTGGTACTTTTTGAGATCAGGAGGCGATCCAGTCTGTTGATGTCCCACTCACGTATTCTTTCTTTTTTTCATATTTTATCAGCAGCACTTCCTCCTGGAAAACGACTCTCGGAAACTGGGGCCTTTGGATTACGAATCAGAGCACTGCGTGCAAGCTGAGGCCTACTCACGCTCTCTCCCTCTAAGCAGCATCCAGTCTGACTGGATCTGCATCACCGTTCCATCAGGTAACATGAGAAAAATAGTGACAGCACAACAGCCACTACAGCCAGCCGTTCACAACAGCCGGAGCACTACTTACTTCCAGCTTTATTTGCTCCAGCTCAGTGATTTTCTCTGCCTACGTAGTTTAGTGGGACTGTGTCGCCAAACACACAATACCACACTACACAGTGTTTCAGAACTAGCTACCATTAGAATCACATTCCTTACTGTGTGTGGCCTCAGGAAAGTAAGGACATGTGTGTATTTTGTATTAAACAATTTGTATTAAACAGATGAACTGTCCTGAAATCTGGGTATACTGCAGTTCTCTCAGCACTCTCACAGTTACAATGTCTTGTAGTTTGTTTATTTGGATTATTAATGGCTTAAAACACCAGGCCTCAGGGACTGCAGCACTTCTACCATTTTGGGTAAATTTACTGAATCCGGATAACTAAATGAACAGACACAGTAAACATTTAAAGAACAAAGACAACGATAAGAATCAAGGCATCACCGCATTTTGGCCTGTAATGTAAACCTGACATTTCCTGTAGCTCACATACTCTGGAATGTTATTGTGTCACCATCCTTTCACTTTGCCACTTGTAAAGTGACAGGACAGGTTTGAGTGCAAAGGACTCCTAAGCTGCACCTCATCTTCCTGTGAATCATTACATAGGGGCTTTCCCCACAGGACTGTGCTTCCTCATGAACAAATTTACCCTTCCAAGGACTGTGTGTGTTGCTGCTTCGCCCACTTCCCTCTAGACTTGATTCTTTCTTTCTCTTTGCCTTTTCAAACAAGCCTTATCGCAATGACCTCACTTTTTAAAAAAAATATATATATAATTTTAAAAAGCTTACACACACCACCGCATTTTTAATTTTATTTAAATTCCTTTAGTCTTAGTCCTTTAGTCTTCCCAGTCAGGCAGTAGTTTCACAGAGCATGCTGGAAGGCTAGCCAGAAGGTTGCAATGGGCCTGGATTACAAAGAGCTGGGCTAGAAGTTGGGCTACACACTCCATAATCAAACCACAACCGTGTGGTCTGTGAAGGTCAACTGGTCATTAATCACGGCCTTGTCCCACCATTGCCTAGCAGGTTTTCCAGATTATATGGATGCTGTCGTCTTGAAGTATAACAAAATAATCTGATGACAAGAAGCTCCTGCCTGAGAGCAAGTCTTTGAAAAACTTCATCCGGAATCTGTCCCCTACTTTTTTCTGAAGACTTTTTGCTAGATTTTAGAACCTTACTCTGAAGATCTGATTACAATTAGTTACATCAGCACATTAGTGAGGTCAAGTACTGATGTTGACTGATCAGTTATTATATGAGTGAACGACTGGCCCTAGAGAGGCGTACAATGAAAGGAGGAGGGGGCCAAGCAGTGATCCCTGGGGTACACCAGTTGTTACCTGAGCAGACACGTGCTATTTCCAGTACTTTAATTTATCTCTTATTCATGATCACTGCCAACTGTGCCAATTGTTTTATATTGTGTTTCCCCTTTTTCAGATCCGTTTACAGCTCAGATGATGGTGCTAATTTTTGGAGGAGTCATCCCCACTGCCATTTGTCTCTTTCTTTTGGCTGCGGTTGGAGGCTTTGCGTATTACTACATCTGTGATCACCGGCAGAAGCTTCCCACGAGCACGGTAAGCTTAAACAAACATTAACACACCTGTTAGAGCCACATGTAAACTGGATTATGCCAGAGAGCAAATCGGATCAGTTTTTGGCTTTGAATTCTCAAAAGCCCCAGTGGAGGTGCTCTGTGAAGTTTGGTGAAGGACCAGGGTAGTTACTGCCCTCAAGGTGACATGAAGTGTGTATTTCCAACCATGGATTTGCAGTCCTATATAGCTCATTTCCAACTCTAATCTAACAAACAGTACAGTAGAATTTCGATGCTACTGAAACTAAACTTCTACTAAACTTTAAAAGGGTTTTAGATCATGACGGCTATCTCTAATGCAGGCACCTGCATTATAACCCCACAACTTTTCCATTATCTAATTTTCTCTGTCCTGCAGTCCCATCAGATCGCATTATTCTTATTTTTGCTGATGACTCCTTTCTGATTGCAGGACATGGTTCATGTGGAAGAGACCCACAAGACATTCCAGCCAGAGAAACCTCTAATCATCAACTTAAACCTGTTTTCTACCAACCTTAGTACTGGGGATTCAAAGCTGAGGCCTCTGGGCACTCTTTACCATGGTGACAATGAAAATGAGCGCCTACTGCCCATTCTGGCCCTGCCGTCTGGAAGTAGAGGTAAACCTGAGCACCCTCCCCCACAAGGAGAGGTTATACCTTCTT
Source organism: Salminus brasiliensis (assembly GCF_030463535.1). Classification (NCBI taxonomy): domain Eukaryota; kingdom Metazoa; phylum Chordata; class Actinopteri; order Characiformes; family Bryconidae; genus Salminus; species Salminus brasiliensis. The sequence goes on from NC_132878.1 coordinate 31,305,360, forward strand.
ATGCAGCACAGCAAGTCGAGTTGAATCAAGATCAGACAGGATCCGACATTACCTCTGATACCAGCGCAGATTTTTGGGCCGGTCACGGCTTCCCAAGTGACGACTATGGGCTGGTGCTTCGTGGGCCACTACGGCAAGAACCCCAGCAAGATGTGACTGGCTTGGTCATACCTGATATGTTCAACATGTCAGAACAACCCTCAGAGTGTAAAGTCAATCTATACAAGGCACAGAGCAGAGAGAAAGACCCGGACGAGAAGAGACACGAGCAGGAAGAGCAAGAAGAGAAGAAGGAGAATGAGGAGGAGGAGGAGGAGGAGGAGGAAAATCAAGAAAGGGGAACATTAGTAGACTGGGATCCTCGGACTGGGGTGCTAAAGATCCCTCTGCTCTGCCAGTTCGGCTCAGAAAATGCCACAGACACAGAAGTGAAGACTGTAACTGTGGAAGAAACCAGAGTGGATACAAAGCTTCTCCAGCACAGGCCAGTCTTAACCAGCGTGGTGATTAGACAGTCTTCACAGGAGAGCAGAGAGGAGGACATCTTCACGAAAATGGAGAAAGACTGGGGGCTGCAGATCCAGAGCAGTCCTGAATAGACTAATGACCTGGTCAAACGACTATACTCATGCTGCTGCTTCTTCTCAGGGGTTCAGGTTCTGCAAAGCTTTGTCTACCCACCAGAACACAGTGGATGCAGCCTGACTGTCAGGGGCCATTTTTTCTGTTTCTCTCTTTGTAATTTCCATTTTTGGGTGAGTTTGTACTAAATTAGAGGGCAGGGATCACTTGTTTCCTTGTTGTACAGAGTTAAAATGATCTTAAGTATTAGAGGAAGTGCCCAACTGACACTCACTGTAATTACAGTTGCGACCTGTTCATTACATCAGTGCTTTTGGAAATCTCTCCTCTTTATTCTGTTTTCATACCCTGGAAGTACTGAGAGCTTTACATATGTAGTAGTAATGTGTTTTGTGTGGTTTACAGATTGTGAAATGAAGATGATGAAATGAAGGCACTTTTTAAGTTAACTGTTTTACAATGTCCATGGTGGACTAGTCACATAATCATCCTGCTCCATTTCCACAACACTGTGAATGTAGGCTGTGAAAACTATAAAGTATATTTTTTCAGATTTTACAGATGTCTATCTTTTCTACTTTTCTGTTGTGATGTTCCACACTGCTCAAAGGCTGTGTTCAGACTGCAGGCAAATCAGATCTGGGGAGATGTCCGCACTGTTATTTACAAGTGATCGAATCAGATTTGCATGTCCGGACATCACAAACCTATCTGCGTGGGTTGCTGCAGTAATGACATAGGCATTAACGAGCTGCTCTCAGACTCGGAAGCAGGAGAGATGGAGGTTTCTCTGGATTTAACATGGTTGTTGTCTGTAGCATTGCGAGTGACACAACTGAAACACAGAAATCTGATTTGAATGTCTAGTGCGTCCAGCCTGAGACACAGCTGAACAAGTCTGATTGTAATCGCATGTGGTTTCTGGCTGTCTAGACTATCACAAATCTTGACACAATTTAAATATGCCAAAAATTAGATTTGGTCTGGCAGTCTGAACACAGCCAAAATGTCCTGTTTTTTCTTGAAGGATCATTGTTTTTGGTCATTGGTACTACATGTTTGTGCACATATTACCAGTGCTTAGCATTATGTCACCTTTTATCTTAAATATGACATCAATAACGTTGCCAGTGCTGAAGGATATTATATAAAAGTCTAATTGGTTAAATGCTTGGTTTCCTAAATGAAGGTCATGTATGAAGGACTCCAATGAGTGTATATTGTGTCATTTTAAAAATGTCATATCTGTCTTTCAAGGCTCTTTGTTGTTTGTTATAATAGAGATTATTGGCAGAATAAATGCCTTTACTGACCAAACAGAGTATCCTATGACCTTTTCCTGTGGTTCTATTGGTTAAAAAGAAATATGTTGATACCTGACAGGTAGTCACACCTGCAGACAGCCACAGACATTTCAATAGTGGCAATTACCCAGGTCTCAGTTGTCCTATTACAGGCCTGGCCATTACTGGAATGTTTCATTTCCTGGCATGGAAACCTCACCAGTAACACAAGTTCTTCAATAAAGCCTCCTATACATTTCTCAGTTTACCCTTCAATACTGTATCTACTTGTGTATCATTGCATCACACAATGCATTCTTTATTAATAATATAAATTAACAGGTTATAGATGTTATATGTATGTATGTATGTATGTATGTATGTAAACAAACAAAACTATTGGCTGTTATGGGGGAGGGGGAGGGGCTTGCTTTAATAGCTGGTTTTCCCTCTTGGTACAAATGACTCATAGGCATTTTTGGTAGCTGTCTATCATTTTCCAACATCAACCAATTGACATATCTGTCCACTCCTCCTTACAAAATTCGTTCAGCTGAGTTAGAAGGATTTTTGAATGTTCTGCTAGAAGGGTCCACTTGTGGTTCAGCTTCAGCCTTTTATCAAATAGCCTCACATTTCCTTCTTAGGTACTTGTGGGTACAATGGGGAATCCAGGTCTCGTTTACTAAAGCAGTTCTGTGAACTGACCTTATACTTAGGTGTTCAAACCAGCAATGGCACAGCCATCTGTGACCAGGAGTCTAAGAGAGCATGATTGGCCTTGCTCTCTCTGGCTTTGGTTGCATTTTGTATTGAGGAGACCCAACTAGCAGGAGAGAATTAGAGATGGCCTGTGTGGTGAGCTTTTTTTTTGTATTGTTTTTCTGAGACTTTCCATACAGCATAAAGTTGTGTAGTCTTTCGATTGGTTGATTCATGCCCTTTCATGATGGCTGACTTCTATATAAATCCTTTGATGGATTGCTGGGTTCTTGGAGAATTCTTGAAGTACCAGTGGTGTTTTTCACGTGTGGATGAGTTTTCAGTGGAGGAACAGACTACAAATGACTTAGAAAGTTATAATTTCTGCTAACCCTTTTTTATTGCATCTACACTTATATAAAAGTTGTGGGTCACTGATCTGAAAGGGAAAGTACAGATTATGTAAACCTAGGAAATCTGGCTCCCTCTTCTGGTTGGGAGAAGAACAAATCGTGAATTATCAACATTTATCTTCATGGCTTGAAATTGGGCGACCTGCTGATGAGGACTGTGGTCACGGGCCTTCCAACACAAAAAGGAGAACATTTTAGAAATGGTAAATAAGTTGGGAGATACAGAATCCTGAATTTCAGAATTTCAGAATTTCAGAATCCAACACCTTCAACGGGCTCTCAACACTGGTCCCATGCTCACCAAGAACATCTCATTTATTTGCTCAAGGTCTTCCCCTCCCCTCCTCTCCTCTCCTCTCCTCTATTTCTACTCACACTTTCTCATGTTTTCTTCCACCATTGCAGCCTGCTCCTCTCTAAAGCAGTCATCAATGCAGGCCTCTGTAGTTGCTGTCCTTATTATTGTTCCTGCTTGGAAGCTCATAGTGAACATCAAAGTGGAGACTTCAGTTATCTGTAGCACTTATACAGTAGGAGGGTCATTGTGTCAGAGTGTGTGTGTGTTGTATACATACGCTGCAGGAAATCCTCTCTGCTGTTTGGTTCTGAGGGTAAAGTCATGTGAAGTGTGGCAGCTGTGGAGACAGTGGAGAGTGATTCATCAGAATGAATGGAGAAGACTCAAACCCTCCATTCAGAAAGAAAGAAGCAGCTCACAGATATTCAGCATCTTTACACTACATCAGTCTGAAGATTACACATGCTCGAATTACTCTCTACATCTTATCAATTGGTACCGTTTACATTTATGGCATTTAGCTGACGCTCTTATCCAGAGCGACTTACAAGGTTACTCGTATTACAGAGGTGGGCCAATGTAGTGTTAGGAGTCTTGCCCAAGGACTCTTATTGGTATAGCGCAGCATAGTGACCTAGACCGGGAATTGAACCCCAGTCTTCCACATGGTGTGGTAGCTCACTGGCAGGTAGTGGTGTTATCTGCTGCGCCACACCAACCACCACCCATTTGGGTAATACACTACACTAGCTAATGAACTATACTATAAAGATAAATAATTTACTTGTGTGTGTGTATACTCCTCTTACCCTCTTGAGATATTTTACTGAATTCCTTCTTGCAGTTCCTCCAGTTGCTCTTTCAGATCAGAGAGAGATTTCCTCACTTTATTAAATGAAAGATGCTGACTGACAGTGGTGCTGGGTGAGTCCTCACATCCAGAAGAGACAAACAAAGCCTGGAAACTCTGCACAGAGAACCAACACAATAGAGAAAGGCAAGGATGGACAAGAACTGACATGTAATAATATCTGTTAAATGTGAATTCCAACTGGTACATACATTGATGCCTTAATGCCTATTTTTAAGAGCGGGTTCCATTAAGACCCTTTATCAGGAGGAGCAGGTTCCTCTGTGTGTAAAAGCTGCTCCAGCTCAGTGTGTCTCCTCTTTAGATCACTGATCTCCTGCTCCAGCTGCTCCAGGAGTTCCTCAGCTCCACTCAGTTCAGCCTTCTCCTGAGCTCTGATCAGCTCTGTTACCTCAGAGCGCTTTTTCTCAATGGAGCAGATTTATTGTCCATGTTGAGGCTATTTAGCATCCCAAAATGTCCCAACAGAAAGAATAAATTTTGTTTGAATATTAATGGTAGTAAAATGTTTATGAGTCTATATGCTTCTACAGTCTTTTACCCAGTGTGATCACAAGCAGGTGTGACTGCAATTCCCCTAAAATCATTTGCCATTTTAAAATGTCAGCCTTCCTTGTCCAGAGCTGCTAGAGGGTCCAAGATCTAAGTGATGGAGTGACTTGCAACTTATTTGTTATTTGTTATTTATTTGTCTGCTTATGAACACATCAGGAAAACACTGGTAGGACTGACTTTTTCTCACACTCGTTATTAGTTTGTTTATTAGTTTGTTAACATTTTTTTCTTGAAAGAGAGGAATTCCTGAGGTGTTAGAAATATTGGATGTTTCCCTAATACAGACATTATAATTACTTATAATTTACAACATTTCCGTTTAATTCAGTGATTCAGAGAAGGGTTTGGTGTGAAATGGTTCATTGTAGACAAACTAACAGACTCAGGTTTCATAAATAGTCATTTCATTTACTGCACTAAATCTCCTAAGTTTTATATGTATTGTTAAAAGACCTTTTATGAGGGATTTGAGATGTGAGATTTGAGATGAGATATTTTGCCCTGCATATATCCTTCCACTATGAATGTAATAAAAAATAATGCATTTAAAGAGCAAAATCTTTTCAAAACTGTGATGAAACATGGGCATCAGTCAGGTTTATTAATAAGTACCTGGTGTAGTACATTTCTGTGAGAGTACATTTAGAGGTATTAAGCCATTTAGATATGTGGTTTCACTTACCACACTGTAACACCTAACTGCACTAATTACTATCTTAATTAAGCAAACTTAAATACTACAGAAAGTTGGGAGAAAATAAGGTGACACAGCCAAACTAACTCAAAAAGATGCAGTTGAGATACACACTTAACTCTTTTGTGTAAACCCACCTTTTTTTTTTTTTTTTTTTTTAGCATATTTTGAGTTAAGGTGAGTTCATTTAATGGAGTTCTACTCTCTGAGTGAACTGGGTTGTTCCAGTGAAATACTGTATGGTGACTTTTAAGGTGGGCCTTATGCTCGTTCAGTAGAACCTTGAGGAGTAAAACTCCCATTCCCATTGGCTCCTGGCACTATCTATTTGCATACTGGGCCTGTCCCACCCCCCTTCATTCACCATCAATGTGCATTCATTCCCCCCAGACTATCTTCCCCAGTGAGTAGCTGAAATCAGTGTTGAAGGTTGTAGGAACAAGCTGCTAATCATGTGTCTTCTAAGTATGGCTTGTGTTGGTTAAATGCCAATGTAAGGTGGACAGGGTCTGCTCAAGCAGTAATGCAAGTTTATGCAGTCAGTGTTTAACACAACTGTTAATTGCTAGAAATTCACACACACTGTAAAACAGAAGTATTTAATGAATAAATACAATAAATGCTCCTATATGATGGGTTTTAACTGCATGTTCACAGAAGACAACATAAGTTATTGATGCATTTACATTAAAAAGTTTGAAACATACAACAGTATAGAATAGTAATAATGTTCCACCTCACTGATGTTACATTTACTTGATATGTAATGAAGGTAATCTGGTGGTAATCTCAGGTAAAGCCCAACATTGAAAAACAACACATCCAACGGGAAAAATCGTTTGGTGGTGAAAGTGAGACATTGGCGATGTCAGTGGGGCAGCTACTGCAAACAATAGATCTTGTTATATACCAAGGTTTTAAAGAATGCGTTTATTGAGTAGGTTATTTGACTGGAAGACTGGGAGTCTTTCAGTATACTTTTGTAGGTATTATTCACAAGTTTTACCAGATGTATTGCTGTCATCATTTGATCCTCTCAGAACCGTGTGCGATCAGTTAGCCGAAGAGATACCTGGCCTGTCCGTTACCCATCTTTGGTCAAACTAGTTTTACCTTTTAACCTACTGTTGCATTGAAAGGTCTAACAGGTTGCCGTGTGTTACCGTGGCAGGCCAGCACATGAAGTTTACATTTTTACTGACTTTACAAATTCATAGAAGGAAATGCATCAATCAAATGCATGGATTAAAACATGTTTAATGGATAATCCACACTGTTAAGAATTCCACAACTATTCATCCACTGGTCTAGTTAAGTTGACTCTGGTCATGTGGGTGGCTGTAGTCTCCCCTCCTCTCAGCCCAGCCAGGTAGACCTGTGGTTTGGGGACATTACTCTGGCCATCCCTCTTCGTCTGGCAAGCGATGTCTTTGGGGGGGAACGTCTGGGTGCTGTTGTGCCTCCTCATGTGGCTCAGGTTGGTCTGCATTGAGCGGGTTACTTTATTGCGCAGATTAGCCTGGAAGACAGTGTACGCTGCATTAAACCTTCTTGCTCCAAGGTCTCAACTTTCATCAATCAATGATCAATCAATCAATCAATAATAACACCACAGTATCAACATCTAGCGTGTTCTGCTAAATCACAGATGCCTAAATAAAACAAATGCAGTCATACTAAAGGTCTCAGGGCAAAGTAATGTAGATTGACATGATCACCAGTTTGATGGCCTTTCGTCTGAGCTCCCACTCGTTCCATTCATAAGACTTTACGATGTTGCTCTCCAGCAGGTGTGTGTCAGTCTGTGTGCTGCTGTCACTTTTGGTTATGGGCTTTACCAGTAGTCTCTCCCCTGACTGCATCTGGACAGACACATGCTGGTTAGCTATACACAGATAGCTCTACACAGAACCTCTTAAAGGGTTTGGGAATGAGCTGATGAGAGCTGATGCTAAAGCAGTTAGCAATCTCAAAATATGTGCAAAACATGTAAAACCTGGCTAATGGCTGTTGGTAAAACACTATAAGGTAGACACTCTCTTATTCAGTGCTTTGTCTGAAATGAAGGGTATTAATAGGGAGTTTGCCTCTGTTTGATGCAGTTTGACTCAAAAAAGCTTCAGAAAGCTTCTGAAAAGCTTTACACCAGATGTTCAAACATTAATTTTAGGAAGATTTGATGGCATCCAACCCTACAAAGGCATCAGCAAGATCATGTACTGAGTTTTAGAGATTAGTTCTGACACTCCAACTTATTCTAAAAGTAGTGGATGGAGCTCCATTACTCTAAACCTCAATGCTGGGGGCAATATAGCCTTTGAGTTGATGTTTGTTGTTGGGCATGGTGACCTTAGGCTCATGTGCAGCTGCTCCACACTTCTACTGGGCAATGCCTTTCAAAGGTCATTATATAAGTTTCAACTGAATGACTTTGTCAGCAACGGGTGTACCTTAAAGCAGCTGAACTCACTCCTTAGAAAGGGCTGTCTGGATACTGTTTTTGGACATACAGTGTAGTTAATGTGAACACTTCAGAGATTGTGCAGTCATGCTACCTGGGAGTATGGAGTGACGCTGGCAAACTGCTGATGGAGCTCGAGCAGCTGGATCAGTTCTGGAGATTTCTTCGCTCTTTCCGCCACAAGCTCAATGTACTCATCTGCCTTTGAGGCGAATTCATACGCAACCTGCCTGGAACTGAAGCTGTAGTACTTCTCCTTGTGTTTCAGGACTCCAATGTTTGGGTTTCCTTTGGAGAGAAAGAGTAATTGGGCTTCATAAAGGAAGGTACCTGTTAATATTCTTTTGCAGCAGTTTTGGACTTATCTAACTGAATCTGTTTTGTCTTGATGTTACTTCAAGGCAAATGTAGGCACCCATAAAGGATGTGAAATAGAAGATAGTTTTTGTATTGTATATGTATTTGTAATTTGCTGTTTTAGTCAGTTACCAGTTAAAAATATGGTATCTCATGGTTTTGTCTGCAAAGTTCTAAAATGGAAAGAAAACTGAGTAAAAAGAAAATATGAAAAAATATATTTATGAGAAGGTACTAGTACTGTAGGCTCTAAGTCAGTGGTCCTGGAGAACAACATGCCCTGCACGTTTTTAACGGCTTGTTAATTGGCTGACTAGCTAAATCAGATGTGTTGGGAACAGCGTAAACACAACCCCAAGAATCTGGTACAGCATGACTGGTACTAAATTGAATACTCTTAGCTATGATAAACTTGTAAAAAATGTGTAGTTTATCTACGTTCTCCATTTCATGAATCTCCTAGCTCCTAGCTTCCGTTACCAACCTGGCAGTAAAAGCCCATTCTTGTTTATCAGAGTGTATCCACACACACCCCGGTACTGCAGTGGGAGCTTGTCGAAGTTGGCCGTGGTCTCAGGCAGAAACCATTCGCAGGACATCATCTCTGCTGGGTCAACACGGTCCTCTGACAAACAAATGAACAAATAAGAATAACCAAGTGTCAGGCCCTCGTTATCACACTCTCCCCCAGGGCTATGACCATATAAGGACTTTCTCCTCATTTTCATGAATTAGCTCTGTTGCAACCTCTGTTTCACTGCTTTCTATGCTCAAAAGGAAAGTATTCTGATCTTGCCTCGATCAGTGTCTTGGTTTTTTGTATGTTTTCCCCTACATCTTGCTCAGCTTCCTCCCAGTCCCAGGTGTGTTGTTTTGCCCAGTTTGTGTTGCCACGTTACGCTTAGTAGGTGACATGCATTGTTTAATATCTTGTACTGGTGTATTTGTATGTTTTTTGTATGCTGCAGTGGCACACCAAGTACATCTACTGTATTTATGTATGTATCAATTTATGTATGTGTTGCTGGGTTTGGAATAATATACTATAAGCAAAAATGAATGTAAATAGTACTAAAAATAGGTATTGTAGGGAAAACACAGCATGTGTGTGTACCTCCACTCTCTGCAATTCTTTCCAGGTCAGTTTTGACAGGTACCCCCTCCAACAGCTGCTCCAGCTGACCAGCTCCCAGAAGATGAGACTGGGCTGACAGGAATGGCCTCAGATTCAACCCCATGTTACTGAGCGTGCTCAGTAGGAGAATCTCGTCTTGAAGCCCCGCCCACAGCTTTGCCAGTGCTGTGAAATGAGGCTGATGGGAGGAATGACAGGGGCAAATTGACAAATGTTATTTTTCATTATTTTATTTAAATACAACCATACAGTGTGTTCCCTATGTTTTATAGCCTGAGGTCTAATTTATAGTGTGATCCTTTGAAGAAAACCATCACCCCAAACAACCTTTTTCATGTATTCTTCCATTTTACAGCAATGACAAAACTCCTTTATTCTGATTTAAGGAGCATTAGTCAATATTCAAAAGACAACAACCTCTGAAGGGTGCAATGGTGTTAGCATTTCACACTGATATGTGGTATTGCCCACTATAAATGTATTTTTTGATAGGGAAACAAAAACCTGTAAACACTTTACATAAACAAAATGTAAACTGTCTTACTGCTGTGAGAATTGGCATGTGTATTTGCTGTCTGATAGTTCTATGTTACAAGCTCCCATGTGTTTATCAGTCACTACCTGTGTTAATTGCCTAATGTTCCTTTAAACCTTAAGAAATATACCTTCAGATATCTTCAAAAACAGTTGATAACTCCTAACCCAGTCACTCAATTTTGTGTTCTCAGAGGAGTGTAATTTGCCTCTGTTAGCTGGACGTTCCTGAATATGCATTGCTGTCCATAGACCATTGTTTCCTTGGTAATTTGAATGGATCACTGTCGAGTCTAACTGTCTTTAACTTGGGCAGATAAGTGCTTGTTTCATTCCTGGGTTTGGCTGCTTTCCCTAATTCCTGCACAATGTTTTGTGTTCAGGAATGTGACATCAATGCATTCCCTCTATTGTATGTTAAATTCAGAATATCCTCCGTATTAAAAGTTACACAAGTTATATTTCAGAGGGGCCTCTGATATGACTGAAGTTCCAATGCAATTTAAAGACACATGTCAGAGACAAGGGGAAGCAAAACTTACAAATACTTGGGATGTGGGTACGGCGGTATTGGCGTGAACTATGGCCTTTAACATCCTCATCCTCGCTGTGAGCTCAGTTTGTAAACTCTCCACTTGCTTTGCACACAGGATGACATCGGCCTGGTGGAGATACACAGTATAGATTCACCATATTGTTACACAAAAACATTGTATCTTCATTTTTAAGGAGTTAGGAGTACTAAAACTCCAAACACTGGAGAATTTAACAGAGCAAACTAAGTGAGAATGTAGTTTGTATTTGAACAGTGTGAACAAATGACAAATATTATCACATTACAAAATTACAAAACCTTACTTAGTCAGTGTCCAGTGATATGTTGTGCTCTTGTGTAAAGTAACTGCAAGCGATCATTTGTGTCACAGTGGTTCTGGCTACTCATCTTTCTGGTGATGTGGTGATAATCCCAGGTTCTGTAACTCACCAGTAGGAGTTTGAGGAAGACTTCATGTTGGCGTACGTTGTAGAGAGCCTGTCTGAGCAGGTCGGGGTGCACTGCAGAGTCAGTGTTGGATCCAGAAAGGCTTTCAAGCAGGGCGGTGTACTGCCAGGCTAACCTCTGTGTCCCTTCCAGCTCATTCTCTATGTCTGTGCTAGCGGCAGGCAGTGCCTCGTTGAGGATGCCAGGCACTACAGATGTGGTCAGAAAAAATAAAAGTGAGGGTGAGGTTTTTAGATTTTCACATGGCAAAAAGGGTTTATGATGATTTGATTCAAACAAATAATATCTATTTTTTTTATATTTATTTAAAGCAGTATCCCTCTACAGTCAGGAAGTGTAATTTGTTCTTTGAGCCACCATTAGAACACATGCTTTGCATTTCTGGACAAGCTGAGAGATACAAAACCGGCATATTGCTTATTACTGTGTTACTCATTCCTTGTAACACAGTGCGGTTACTGACATGCCGAGCCAGAAGTAGAAATGAAATAGATGCTATGCTCATTATTACGAGTCAGCAGAGCATCACAATGATTTTAAAGATGCTATTTTAAGTTAAAACATTATTTACAATGGCAATTTAAAACCACTAAAAATAGTCAGACAGTCTCTTAGAGAGTTAAAACTCACTTACAATCCTCAATGCTCTCTCCTCCTTTGCCGCTGTCCTTGTTGAAAAGCTGAATCCCTGTGACGATCATGGTCAGCTCATTCAGCTGCTGCTCTTTGTCCTTTTTGAGCAGAGACATAAAGGTGGCCAGCTCCAACTGGGGGAACACACTCTCCAGCGCAGCTAAAACACACACACACACACACACACACACACACACACACACACACACACACATAAACATACATCTCAACCCAGACCAGTAACCAAAACACTTGGCTTTTAACAGGTTTACTCATGTTCTATTAGTAGTACATTATATGAATGTCCACAAAAGTTTGTGGACACCTGCTCATCCAGTGATTCTTCTGAAAACAATCCTCAGCATCTACTCTTCTGGGATGGCTTTCAAACTTTGCTATGAGAATTTAAATGCATTTAGCCACACAAGAGAAGCAGTGAGGTCAGGTTCATTGAATCATTAATGCTGCCACTCACAAGTATAATGGGATAGTTCCATTGCTCTACAACCCAGTGCAGAGAGTTTTATACCCAACTAGCCCACGTTTGACACAGCAACCACGTTTGACTTAGGCTCATATTCAGCTGCTCTAAAGTGTCTGGTTCTATTGGTCAAGCAGTGTGTGCATTTGAACCTTTATGTCATCCGTGGGTGCACCTTAAAGTAGCTGAATTCACTAAGAAGAAGGACTGTCCACAAACTTTTGCACATATAGTGTATCTTAAACACTGTATGGAACACTGTATGTGGGTCTGTATGTGGGCTCACATTTCAAATTCGTTACTCTGCTATATGTAGCATTCCCTTTCAAGTACTTCATTAAGAGTGAGGCCCTTTTTGTTCAAGCTCTGATCACCTGTGGCCTCTTGCGCGGTGCTGTGAGTGGCTGAGCCCAGGCCGGAGCGCAGCAGCACATAGCTGATTATCTTGTCGTAAAGGCCTTCCAGGTCCTCTCGGGTCTTGGCCCGGCTGTCAGTGATCTCACGGCACAAAGGGAGCAGACGTGTCTGCAGGACCTTTTGGTGCTCCTCCACAAACTCACCTGACAAGAAGCGAACTGTTTTTAGACAGTTATACTATATGCACATTATTGCACATTATTGTTTTAAAATGTACCGGTTTTAACATTATACACTATGAAATATACAGAGATTTACGTACAATTAATATACAGGCATTGGATAAGATGTGAATTCTAAATGTAGTGTGACAAGGTGAGTGGGGAGAAAGGTCTTTGGTGGGTGCAGTGTAAATGAGTTGTTTGTTACAGTTCCAAAGTAAGTAAGTAAAGTGCAGGGTGCAGAGTGTGTGTGTATGGGGCGAAGGTGTGAGGAGACATCTTGTGTGATGATCCAAGTACGATAAGTTTGTGAAGGACAGTGGACTGGTAGCTACTGGCTGTTCTGTGTAATCGCCCTGGTGCGCCTGGACGAAGAACTTGTACTAATATTAGTGGTATTAAGAGTAATAGTTGAAAGAGTGTTAACCCCTTAACACTCCAAAGTTTATTGCACGCTAAGGTGTATTATTCAGTAACTTCAGGGACTTCTGGCTATTCTTTGGTAATAAAAGCTTGTAATAGCACTTTCGTCCACCTGCTGTTGGATTTAATTAGTTCTCTAACATTGATTTTTCTCAACAAATACCTGGAACTGAGTCAGCTGTGCTTTAGTATTCAGTAATTTACAGTGGGTTTGGGTGTGCAATATAACCTATTAGAGTAAAACTCACTCCTATCCTATTGGCTCCTGGCACCAGCTATTTGCATATTGGGCGTGTCACTACACCTCTCACTCACCGTCTGTGTGTAGTCGTTCCCCGTAGGCTAAATTCTCTTAGGTATACATGTAAATCTTACATAATGGTATATCAAAACTGATATACTTATCTAAAAACTGACCTGATAAACCATTTAAAATTCTTAGTATTTACAACCTAATATTTGAAATATTTGGCACAACTGTCTGTGATTTCTTGAAAAATGTAGGAATTTGACTTGGCCTCAAAACTCAAATATCTAGATAGAAAATAGATTTTTGAGTTTTGAGGCCAAGTCAAATTCATACATTTTGCCAGCTGCCATAAAATGTGTTTGTGTTTTCTTACTTTTTCGTGTTTAGAGTGCAGGAGGTTTTTGTGATTTCTGGAGCAGTTAGCACTAGCTCTGCTGTGAAAGCAGGTTATACTACACACGGTACAAATAACACGTACGTCGAGACGTGTAGTTCATGTCAAAGTAGACCTGCATTTTAATGGTGTCCAAAGCAGGACTCCTCTGGTCCAGCAATTTGTCCACACACAGCTTAAAAAAAGAACAAAACAGTCAGATCAAAGTTCAGATATTAAAGTATTTTTTGCAGTTTTACTGCATATTGATTTAATGTTCCCTGAATGAAGTGCTGCAATGGTGAGCATTTACCTCGATGAGTTTCTGAACATCCTGTTTGGTAAGAGTCCTGTCAACGTTAAAGAGATTCCTCGGATCTAAAACAACCGCTTTCACCTTAGTGAGAGAGAAAGTGGGGGTCACTTTAGGAGCATGGATAGCTAGATAAGCATAGATTACCCACTGAAATTAAAAAGAGACACTATCGTGTCATTTAGAAACAATAAGGCCGGCAGTCGCTCACCATAAACGCCACGAGCGTTTCAGACACGGTTTGTCCTTTGCTCGCGCACTGTTGAGCGATTTCGCGTATTATGTTTTTAATAACGCTTTCAGCATGTGCACGAGACATGCTGCAGTTTCGGGCGTATGATTTTTTTCAGTGTAAATATTAGCTAATAGTGCTAAAAAATTGTAGCTAGTTATAAATCAACAGAGGCTGAACAGTGTTACTCAACACGACCCGCTGGGTAGCGCTTCACTGTCGCCATGGAAACGCAAACACTGGGCTACCGCTGTACGGCGGAGTTCCCAGAGCATCCAGAGGCTTTACAGGAAGCCTTAACATCAACATCGACTCATAAAATATCCGCCGAACCCCCCCACACTGCACACAGGCACAAACAAGACAAAGTGCAGAATGTGAATGAATTAAGCTGAGTTAATTAATAGGAGGAATTCAGTTCTTATAGTTTTCCAGGAAAACTAACTTTATGGGAATATGTTTTATGGCAAGATGAGCAAAAAATAATTTATTCAACAAGGTAAAACGTAACCAGATTGAAACGAAATGTTTGTTAACATCTATTAAGGTTGTGAATATTTTTTAAAACTTTTTGAGATTTTTATGGTTATTTTTTGCGCGACAAAATGTTGGCGTTTTTAACACAGGCCGGACTTTTATTTTGAAGCGCTGTGACCCGTGCGTGCACAGTTCTCTGCAGGAGTTTGAAGGGAGAGGTAGCGCTGCGCGACTGCAGGACTCTTACTGCTGGAGTAGGTTTGGTTGTTTACATTATGTAACATATATTATATACATTACATATACCTATATACATATATACATAATGTATATTACATATGCATTATAATGTAAGTATTAAGTTAAAGTGTTAAACAACATTTGGGTGGAATGTCTATTGTGGACCATGTTCAACATGTCACAACATTTGAATATTTGGAGTATTTAATATTTTTTAGGCAGATTATTTGGCAGATCTAACGTCAGTAGAGTCTAAGGCATTTCTATTTTTATGCATTTTAGGAACTCCGATCAGGCATGTTTTATTCCCACCTTTGACAGAAAGAAAGTAAGCTACTACTACGGAGTTTGAACAAACTGAAACTGATCGGAGTGCAGGAAAATGGCAGAGGAGGTGAAGGAGGAAGTCTCTTATGCCGAACTTGGAGATGTGGAGTGTGATTTCTGCACCGGGAAGAAACGCAAAGCTAGAGAGTCCTGTCTAGTGTGTCTGGCCTCTTACTGTAAAGCCCACGTCAGATCTCACCATCAGTCTCCTGCCTTTAGGAAGCACAAGCTGGTCAAAGCCTCCAGACGACTACAGGAGAAGGTCTGCTCTAAACATGACAAACTGATGGAGATCTACTGTCGTACTGACCAGTGCTGCATCTGTTATTTGTGTATGATGGATGACCACAAAATCCATGATATGGCTGATGTTACAGCAGCAAGAACAGAGAAACAGGTAAGAAGTAATATACATGGTATCGAAGATTTAGGTTTATTTATTGTTTTGAAATATGCAAAACTATTTAAAGTAATAAAGATTGTATTAGAATTCACATGTAGCTAGCATACAACATGGTCACACACGTGCTGTCTGTTAACCTTTCCCCCAGAGTCAGCTGAAGAGGGTACAGAGGAAGTCCCAGCAAAAACTCCAGGAAAAAGAGCAGAGGCTGCAGGAGCTAAGACAGGCTGTGGACACTCTTAAGGTGAGTAGTGAGCAGAAGTTCTCCTCCACAGTTTGTTCTGACCCACACTGTGGATAATAAAAAGTCATGTCACGACAGTGAGAGTGAAATTTAGGTAAGCTTTGAATGGAGCTCCATCTTGTTTGTGTGTGTGTGTGTGTGTCCTAAAAGAACTCTGCACAGACAGCAGTGGAGGACAGTGAGAGGATCTTCACTGAGCTGATCCTCTTCATTGAGAAAAAGCGCTCTGAGGTAACGCAGCTGATCAGAGCTCAGGAGAAGGCTGAACTGAGTCAAACAGGAGGAGTCCTGGAGCAACTGGAGCAGGAGGTCGCTGATCTAAAGGGGAGACACACACAACTGGAGCAGCTTTTACACACAGAAGATCACATCCATTTCCTCCAGGTAACGCTCACTCCTCTACAGAGGAACCTGGGGTCTTGTTTGGAAAGTATACTCGAATTTCATTCTAAACTTGGTTTTTGAAGGTTATCTACGCTGTGAAGAAGGACAAATACAGTGTTTATAACTTTAATATTTTGGCCTGTTTACAGTTTAACTTGGGTCCTTAATTAATTAAGTGAATATACAGTGCATGCATATGATGGGCTTATTTGCTTTTGGATAGTCTCAATATCTCTCGCATCAATCACGTTTTCTAAATCATTACTTGCGTGTTGATCAAATATACCTGTCTAAAATTGACATTTTGTAAGATGGCAAAATACTTTTTTTTTTCCAACACCTATAATGAAATCTTGAGCGTCTGCCGATGGTCCAGTGTCTCATCTTTTAAAAATGACTGTTCTTTGAAATGAGCTTAAGGTGAGAGTCTGAAAGTAGGCTATCATGCTGAAACTACTCACTCTTAATACCTCTACTGGAAAGAAATACAGCCAACATCACAGTGTGAATGTGTGCTGTATCAGGATAGATCCATTACATGATCGGATCAAATACAACCCCCCGCCCCTTCACTGTCCTACCCAGCATTTTCTGCTGAGATCAACCCAATGCTGATACTCATTCATCACATTCTTGGCACAGAAATAGTACTTTTAAACACCTTTATTTTTTCCCCGATTCTGTTTGTTTTCTGTGTAGAGTTTCAAGGCTATGTGTCTTTCTTCTGGATGTGAGGACTCGCCTAGCAGCACCACTGTCAATCAGCATCTCTCTTTTGATGAAGTGAGGAAATCTCTCTCTGATCTAAAAGAGCGATTCAAGGAATTTTGCCAGAAGGAATTCTGTAAAGTAAAACTTCCTGAGCTGACGTGTAAAGAACACCCTGAAGGTTTGCAGCTTTCGTTGTTGTTGGTGTTTTAAGATTAAACTAATTTTCTCACAAATGCCATAAGACATGTTATTACTAGTAAAGTCCTTTTTATATCTAATCTCTGGAATGAAAAAGATTTAAAATCATGCAGTGTCCAGTTGTAGTATTGCAGGCTCCTGTTTTCTCAAACCACCCCTTTTAACACAACACGACCCCAGCAGAGAGATAGAGAGATGTGGTCACAGTAAGACTTGTAAGTTTGTGACAGTTTCATGTTGTTACTCAGTGCAAAACACTTTGATTCATATAATGACAGCATTCAGCAGTGAACCTCAGGGGTGCTTAATTAACCTGGAGCCCTCGTTCAGTACAATAATATGTACCTTATGGATTGTGTCCCCTTGTGAATCTTGGGCCACTGTCACATTTGGCTTGCTCACTAGGGGTCTGAGATTTTCATGTGTTTATGTTGTGATTTCTTGTCTTTTTACTAATTACTGATTGTGTATTGATTTATTCGGATGCACCCTCAGTCATTTTTGGTTTGTTAAAGATGTATATATTCAGGCATGCACACAGATTTTAGTTCACACAATGCAGGTACTGAAATAGTATGGAAGTGGTGTTAATGGGAACATTGCACACTTGTTTTAGTGTTAAACAGAAACATGCCATCTGTGCTTCATGTCTGCTCCTTTATTTTTAGATTTTGCTTCTCCTTCACTGACTGTCATTGCTTTCGCTCTAGTTGCAGCAGTTCCACTCTATGTACCTTCAGAGCCAAAGACCAGAGAAGATTTCCTACAGTGTATGTGGAAAACACACACACACCCACACACATTCATTGAATTACTTTTCTCATATGTGTCAACATATCTGAATATGGACAGTGTTAATGATGAGGCTTTGATGAACATTGATGAACCAACACTTCATGTTGGTTGCAGATTTAAAATGAGGGTCAAATAAGCGTGCACTGGGTGGAAAGACTGGCTTTGTTTAATGGAGAAGTGTCTTTTCCCTTTTTGGGAAGTAGCAGTAATGACATAAATAAACAGTCTGGCAAAACCTCAGACCTCCTAAAATCTTATTTAAAAAGATAAACCCTAGAAACCCAGGACACTCTGCTCTCAATGTAAATTAAGGTGTGTTTGCCTTTGTCTTTGTGGTTTAATTAGATGAAGATGCTGAGTAAAAATTACTGTATTCAGTATGGGAGAGTCTCTGAATAGCAGTTTATAAGACTCTGCTACTGATGTATTTAGTCTGTGATTCCATGTATTTTGATGAATATCATGCATCATGAAAAATCTCTTTAAATATCATGATCTAGTATTTTTACCATATCGCCCATCCCTAGTGTGTATCCATAATAAGTTGCTACTGATCGTAGGTACATGATGAACTGCACACCCTGAAAGCATGTTATGTGATCTATATAATAAGTGTTTTACTTTGTGTTCAGATTTCTGTCCGCTGACTCTGGATCTCAACACAGTTCATAATAAGCTCAGTGTGTCTGAGAAGAACAAAACGGTGGAGTGGAGAGGAGGAGCCCAGCATTACCCTGACCACCCAGAAAGATTTGACCGCTGGCCTCAGGTGTTGTGTAAGGAGAGTATGAGCGGACGCTGCTACTGGGAGGTTGAGTGGGACAATGGTGGATGGGGAGTGTCCATATCAGTCTCATATAAGGAAATTAGCAGGAAAGGAGATGGCGTTGAGTGTGCGTTTGGAGGCAACAGTCAGTCATGGAGTCTGTTGTGTTCCTCCATTCACTCTTTTTGGCACAATAACATTGAGACTAAGCTCTCAGCTCCACCATCCTCCAGAATAGGAGTTTATGTGGATCACAGTGCAGGAACTCTGTCTTTTTACAGCGTTACAGACACAATGACCCTTCTACACACCGTCCACACCACGTTTACTCAGCCTCTCTGTGCTGGGTTTTGGTCAAAGAGGGGAAGGCTGAAGTTGTGTGATCCAGATGTCTGATTAGGAAGATGTAGGTTCAAAATTCATACCAAAAAACCAAGCCTTGCAGATAGCTTCACCTTATCTTGACTCAATGCTGATGCTTTTGTGACACTTGGGCTACATGGAAGGTTATGATTGAATGTAGTCAGGAACACCCACAGCAAAGACAATGGAACATGTACTCTATTGTAGACTAATGGCTAATTACTTTGAATGAGATGTAAATCTTATTTGATTGTTTAAAATTGGACCCATTATAATTCTCATACGATGTTGATGTTTTTGACTAAATATGCATCTGGCAGTTGTTCTTTGCATTTTGTCCAATTTTCATTTCATTTTTATGTAAAAAAACATTTGACTTCAGTTAAGAAGGGTTTTATAAGAAGTGGATTTGTCATTCTTGTGACATAAATTCTGCAGCATATGATTGTATATATTAAATATGTTTTCGTTAAGACACTCAATCTAGTTTTCAGTCCTAGATTTTTTTTTTCACTGGAAGTTATATATTAACAACTACCAGGTTTATAAACACTACCATCCAACATGCGAAGACACTACACAGATTACAAGTGAACACATAGGGGAAGTTAGCTAGGGGAGAGTGATTTCACACTAATGGTGAATGAAGGAGAAAAGACACACCCAGTATGCAAATCAGTGGTGCCAGGAGCCAATGGGGAAAGTTTTACTCAAATAGGTTGTATTTCACACACAACCCCACTGTATATTATTGAAGCTGCACAGCTGACTCAGTTACTGGACTTGTTGAGAAACATCAATATGAGAGAAACGAGTAAATCCAGCATCAGTGCACTTTATTTTGGTGTGTGCTGTTTTTAAGCTCACATGGGCCAATCACTGTCCATTTACTAATAGCAACCAAATATATAAATTATTACACTTTGATGGAACTCTCTAAAATGATCTGTAAAATGAACAGCTTATCAGATTACAGTTTACTTCCGTCATTTTATGTGGCATTTTAAGTCTAATTTAACAGTATTTAGGCATAGTTTGCATTGTAACCTGTTTTCCTGATAACTAGCAGTATCTGGTGGTGATGTGCTGCTCTTCAAGGTTACTAATGCACAATTATGGCAAATATTCTCTCAGATAGCTACTAAAATACCATATTTCCCTGAAGTGGCTATTGCATTTCCCTACTTTACTAGCTTTGACTAGGGCTACAAGGGCTTTTGCTAGTGGGCTAGGTGTAAGTGACAGTAACAGTAACTGTTGTGTGACAGTGTGAGTGTTTTGACATTGACCCATTTTCCAGCCAAGTGAATACATCTTTATTGTCGAAGAATAGTTAAACTTCCACATATGGAAGGAAAGAAGGAAGAATAACACTGACCACCAGATTATTGTGGGAGGTCCTTGCCAGTGTGAAGACAATGTCACTTAATGCTAGCAGTACCCATCGTTGGGCTTGTCATTTTAAGGTAAAATAACTTGCTGATACAAAGGCTTGTAAAATGGCATTTGAGCAAGTGGCATCTATTTTTTACTATACCAGAGGAAAGAGGGAAACTGACAACAGGGTATAGAGTTACTCAAAGTGCTATTTGTATATATGACAGTGGTGTAAAACCGAATTATACTTTTCAACTGTAGTTCAGTCCAGTAGCAGTTTTTGTGTACTGTTGCTTTAAATAGTTTTTCCTTCTCCTCCTCCACCTCTATGTTCATAATCTCTCTATTACATGCCAACAAACAAAGAATGAGGAAGTAATTCCTACTAAAATGAGATTAAATGAAACTGTTTTTAGAGTGCAGCTCTGTCTGTCTCCTTGACTCTGTGTCTCTCTCTCTCTCTTTCTGTCTGTGCGTACAAGAAAATGGCCAGTATTTTAGTAGATCAGGACCAGTTCAGCTGTCCAGTCTGCCTGGATCTGCTGAAAGATCCAGTGACCATTCACTGTGGACACAGTTTCTGTATGGTGTGTATTAATGACTACTGGGATCAGGAGGATCAGGCAGTCTACAGCTGCCCCCAGTGCAGAGAGACGTTCACTCCGAGGCCTGTTCTACGCAGAAACAACATGCTGGCTGATGTGGTGGAGAAACTGCAGAAGACAGGACGTCAAGCTGGTACTCCTGCTCAGTGTTACGCTGGACCTGGAGATGTGGAGTGTGATTCCTGCACTGGGAGAAAACTCAAAGCCTCAAAGTCCTGTTTGGTGTGTCTGGCTTCTTTCTGTGAGACTCATCTACAACCTCACTATCAGTCTCCTGCCTTCAAGAAGCACAAGCTGGTCAAAGCCTCCTCACGACTAGAAGAGAAGATCTGCTCTAAACATGAGATAGTGATGGAGGTCTTCTGTCGCACTGACCAAAGCTGCATCTGTTTATTGTGTACGATGTATGAACACAGAGACCACAATACAGTCCCAGCTGCTGCTGAAAGAACTGAGAAACAGGTGAGAACTAGAACACTTTGAGTGAATTACATGCTTAGTCCGTTAGTACCTATGAATTAGCCACGTTTGTTGAACGTTAGTTCATGGGGTTAATTACAAAGTAATGTTTTTTTGAGTAAGGAAGCGATACAAATATTTGTAATTCAGTAATAATGAACATTTTATCAGCCAACACCTTCCTGTAGTTTTACAGTGTCAGCACTTTTTTAAACAGAAGTATCTCTTCCAGGCCACTGCACTGCATAGTTTAGCATACTGCCTAATTAAACACAACTAACTGGTTGGTAATCTCTGCTGAGTGTTGACTTGAAAGCAATCTAGTTTGACATCTCTGCTTTAGAGTAACAGAGGCATTAAATTATGTTTTTTATTGTTATTATTAATATTATTGAAATTCACAAACAATTAAATACAACCAATTGCTCTGCAGAGTGAGCTAAAGGAGGTACTAAAGAAATCCCAACAGAGACTCCAGAACGAGGAGAAGAAGCAGCAGGAGCTGAAACAGGCTGTGAACACTCTTAAGGTGAGTATTACACAACTTATTCATTTCCTGCATTCCTGTCAGCCACTTGGGATGTTATTATTATTGCAGATGCTAATAATGTTTATATTAAATGAAAAAAATAATAATAACAGGTGTGTAAAACGATATCATACGGTGCTACCTCACAGGTGCAGCATTGACACTGACACAGGGGAATCTAGGGGAATCCCAACCATATATTTAGTTTTGCTTTGTCTCAATTCCTGAACCATTAAGAACACCTAGTGCCAGATACAGTGGAACTGGTGGAAATGGAGGAAAAATATGGACTGGCTGAGGTTCCAGATAACTAGGTTGAGAAACATATAATATTTGAGTTTTACATGTTTTACATGAGTTTCATCCTGTACATTTATGTGTGTGCATGTGTGTATGCTAACAGAGCTCTGCACAGACAGCAGTGGAGGACAGTGAGAGGATCTTCACTGAGCTGATCTGCTTCATTGAGAAAAAGCGCTCTGAGGTAACAGAGCTGATCAGAGCTCAGGAGAAGGCTGAACTGAGTGGAGCTGAGGAACTCCTGGAGCAGCTGGAGCAGGAGATCAGTGATCTAAAGAGGAGACACACTGAGCTGGAGCAGCTTTTACAAATAGAGGACCACATCCAGTTCCTCCAGGTATCACTTACTCATCTACAGAGGAACCTGCTCCTCAGAAAGAGTAAAAAAATGTAAATAAAGACAACAAATGTGTCATAGCTTGTGTTTATATGTTTATGTTCCTCCTTTCTGTTTGTTCTCTGTATAGAGCTTCCAGTCTGTTTATGTCTCCTCTGAATACGATGACTTAGCCGGCATGACTGTCCATCAACCTCTCTCATTGGATGGAATGAGGAAATCTCTCTCTGATCTGAAAGAGCGACTGGAGGAACTCTGCAATGAGGAAATCAGTAAAATACCTCGACATGGCAAAAGCTTCTTGCTGGGAAACAGACGAAGAGAAACATTTACCTCATCAGTGATTGGCTACAAAGAATGTAACACATGTAAGTGCACAAAATGTACTCATAGGAAGTGGGAGTAAATAGAAAACAGGCACTTGCTTAAGAAATGGGGTTTATTTCAGGCATGACATTTAGGATGTGTTTTAATTGTAGCAATAATCTTAATAACCAAAATAGAGCCATTATTATCGTATATGGGGCTTCATGTAACTTGGAGGAAGTATACAGTATATATAGAAATGTTTGTTGATACATACGGACATAAATTTTATATATATATATATATATATATATATATACAGTGAGTCCAAGAAGTAATTGATCCCTTGCTGATTTTCTTCGTTGGCCCACTAATAAAGACATGATCATTCTATACTTTTAATGGTAGATGTATTCTTACATGGAGAGACAGAATATTAAAAAGAAAATCCAGAAAATAAATCTAAGGAATATATATTAATTGATTTGTATTTCATGGAGTGAAATAAGTATTTGATCCCTTAGTATTCATTAGCAGTTCTGGCTTTTACAGACCAGTTAGACACTCCCAATCAACTTGTTACCTGACCTGAAGCCACCTGTTCTCACTAATCACTTGTGTGAAAAACACCTGTCCACAGAATCAGACAGATCACACAGATTTCAAGTCTCCAACATGGGTAAAACCAAAGAGCTGTCACAGGACCTCAGAGTCAGAATTGTTGACCTTCACAAAGCTGGAATGGGCTACAAAAAGATTAGTAAGGTGTTGGATGTGAAAGTAACAACTATTGGTGCAATTATCAGAAAGTTTAAAGAGTATAACATGACAATCAACAGACCTCGGCCCGGTGCTCCAAAGAAGATTTCGCCTCGTGGGGTGGCAATGATGCTGAGAACAGTCAGAAATCGTCCTGCAACCACTCGGCAGGAGTTAGCAAATGACCTGAAGGCAGCTGGGACCACAGTTTGCAAGGAAACAATTGGCAACACTTTGCGCAACAATGGATTCACATCCTGCAGTGCCCGAAAGGTACCCCTGCTGAAGAGAGCACATGTGGAGGCGCGCCTCAAGTATGCCAATGATCATTTGAAAGATGAACCAAGTTATTGGGAGAAGGTTTTGTGGTCAGACGAGACCAAAATTGAACTTTTTGGCCTCAACTCCACCCGCCATGTGTGGAGGAAGAAAAATGCTGCCTATGACCCCAAGAACACTGTGCCCACCGTCAAGCATGGAGGTGGAAGCATAATGTTTTGGGGGTGTTTCTCTGCCAAGGGTACAGGGCTACTTCACCGCATCACTGGGAAGATGGATGGAGCCATGTACCGCACAATCCTGAGGGACAACCTCCTCCCCTCTGCCAGGGATCTGAAAATGGGCCGTGGTTGGGTCTTCCAACATGATAACGACCCTAAACATACAGCAAAGGCAACAAAGGATTGGCTCAAGAAAAATCACATTAAGGTCATGGAGTGGCCCAGCCAGTCGCCAGACCTCAATCCGATCGAAAATCTATGGAGGGAGCTGAAGGTCAGAGTTGCCAAGCGACAGCCCACCAACCTTCATGATTTAGAGAGGATCTGCAAAGAAGAGTGGGCCAAAATTCCCCCTGGTGTGTGTGCTAAACTTGTGGTTAACTACAACAAACGTCTCACCGCTGTGCTTGCAAACAAAGGCTTTGCCACTAAGTATTGAGTGTGTTTGGCAAGAGGGATCAAATACTTATTTTCCTCATTGAAATACAAATTAATCAAAATATATTCTTTAAAATTATATTCTGGATTTTTGTCTTGATATTCTGTCTCTCCATGTTAGAATATATCTACCATTAAAAGTGCAGAAGGATAGTGTCTTTATTAGTGGGCAAACAAAGAAAATCAGCAAGGGATCAAATACTTCTTGGACTCACTGTATATATATATATATATATATATATATATACAATATATATATATATATGAAATAATATATTATAATATATTTATTCATAGTATAATATAATATATTCACTCATGGGAAATGTATTTATGGAAATTAACATTTACATTGTATTTCATTGACAATATTTCCCCTACATTCCAAATAAAACAATTGCTATTTAGAGCATTTATTTGCAGAAACTTGCAAAAAGAACTGCTCAAATAATTCAAATAAATTATAATAATAACTATAATGCAAAGATGTTATAATTAAAATTTAACACAGGACTAATATTTGAACTTTGAGAGCATTCAAAATTCACTACGGTGAAATAACCTTTACTGCCAATCGCATCTTTCATGTCTTGGCAGGCTCTCCACTAGTCTTTCACGTTGCTGTTGGGTGACTTTATGCCATTAGTATGCAAGTTCAGGTAACTCATCTTTGTTAGATGATTTTTAGATGAAATTGACTGGATTAACCAGGAGATTAACCTGGATTGACCACAGAGATGCAAATTTAAGGGAAAAAAATCAGAAGAAACAATGAATGAGCAGGTGTCCCAATACTTTTGTCCATGTAGTGTATATATGTATTACAGCAACAGTGACAGACTTACTTTAAAAAAGCATGAACTGAAAGTATGAAAATTAACTGATGTAGTGTAAAGATAGTGATGGTACTGAATATCTGTGAGCTGCTTCTTTCTTTCTGAACAGAAGGTTTGAGTCTCCTCCATTCATTCTGATAAATCACTCTCCACTGTCTCCACAGCTGCCACACTTCACATGACTTTACCCTCAGAACCAAACAGCAGAGAGGATTTCCTGCAGCGTATGTATACAACACACACACACAGTCCCTGTCCCCAATATTTACAGCACTCATTCTGTAACGGTTACTTACTAGTTGTGTTAGTGTGTCTCATCCATTCATTCTGTTAAATTACTGTGTGTTTGTATTTCTTCACAGCTGTAGCACTTCAGATGAGTTTACCCTCCAAACCAAGAAGCAGAGAACATTTCCTGCAGTGTACGTGTACAACACACACACACACACACACACACACACACACACACACACACACACACACAAAATCACACAAATATCGTCTGATGTGAAGCTAAAGTCTTTTCCTTTTCTGTGTCAGATTCCTGTCGGCTGACTCTGAATCCCAACACAATGAATCATGATCTCTGTCTGTCTGAGAAGAACAGAGCTGTCACATGGAGTAAAAGGTTCCAGCGGTACTCTGATCATCCAGAGAGATTTGACTCCAGGCCTCAAGTGCTGTGTCAGGAGAGTGTTTTTGGGCGCTGTTACTGGGAGGTTGAGTGGAGCAGTGAGGGATGGGGGGTGTCCATATCAGTGTCGTATAAAGGGATCAGCAGGAAAGGACATGGCAATGAGTGTGTGTTTGGATTCAACAGTCAGTCCTGGAGACTGCAGTGTTCTCCCTCTCTCTCTTTTTGTCATAACAGCATTGAGACGAAGCTCTCAGCTCCATCATCCTCCAGAATAGGAGTGTATGTGGATCACAGTGCAGGGACTCTGTCCTTCTACAGCGTCTCTGACACAATGACCCTCCTACACACCGTCCACACCACCTTCACTCAGCCTCTCTACGCTGGGTTTGGTCTTGGTTCAGAATCATCAGTTAAACTGTGTGACTCTGTGTGACACAGATACAGGGAGCAGTTCCTGTGTTCATAAAAGAAATGACTACATTTTGGAAATAGCATTTGTTACAGTTACAAAGTTATATCGCAAGAATTCTTTAGTGACATACACTGTATGTCCAAAAGTTTGTGGACACCCCTTTTAATGAATGCATGTTTACACACCCAGCTTGTTCAGTGCCTGTAGAGAAGAAGTACTGCTAATTGGACTCTCTGGAGCAGACATACATGAGCCTATTGGCATGATGCCTACTGCCAGGCATGGGCTAGAGGGTTATAATGTCCCCCAGCATTAAGCAGTGGAACAGTGTACTTTGGTGCACCATTCAATAAATTTAGGATAAGTTGGGGATGAGGTGGGGTGGTGATCATCCAACATCCTGACTAATGCACTGGACAGTAGTGACAGTTACCACAACAAAAGCAGGATAAACTCAGTTTACAATCTGTTTAATTCCCTTTGTTTTTTTAAGAAACAATGAACGAGCAGGTGTCCCAATACTTTTGTCTATATAGTCTAGGTTCTGGTAATTTGAGTTTATATATAGAACTTTCTCTCACTCCTTTTTGGCTGTATTACTCTCACTATCATCCCTACCAGTTGTCAGTCCTCCGTCTTTTATTCACATAAACAAATGGGTGTAAATGGCATGATTACACAAACACATATTTTAGAGCAGTATGGTTGTTATCACTGCTGAACTGTACAATCTGTGAATGTATACAGTACCAGTAAATATTTGAGCTTGCTAAAGAAACACTTCCAATAAATAAAATACACTGTCATCAAATATTTACTTTCATGACATGACATGAACAGGTGTGTTCTGATTTTGTGTTCTGATGCTTTAGTGCAAATGTTGATCTAAATCATTAAACTTGAATCAGATAATGTAACAGTTTCTGACATCACGTCTATTAACCTCAGAATGCATTATGGACATGTGATAAACTCTTAACACACGCTATTCTAAAAACTATTTACGGCACAGTAGGTACCACAGCTGCTGTGTACCATTGCTGGGCCTAGAAACCTAGTATTCCATCCCTGCATCACTGCTTTGTGTCTATAAACATGCCCAACAAGTGACCACAGTCTTCTAATAGATAGAGTGTTTTCCTGCATCCTGGTCCTCATCCCTATGGCCACCTGCATGTTTCAGGGGCCCTGAATGGGACTCCTACTACACCTTGAACAGCCATGTTGGAGATAGCAAATTTAAATTGCTGCATTTCAACTTGACTTCCAAACACCACCAGAGGTCAGTCAGGTAGTGTCTCCTCCAGGTCCCAAAAGGGAAAAATTTTCATGGAAGGAACTGATTGAGAAAAAAAAACAAAAAACTAACAGTGGAAGTCATTAAGCTGTGCCACAGCCAGTGGTCTAGTCCCATGATGTTGGTGTTGAAGATGAACATGGAGCTTTTAATGAAGTTCTGCGTTAATGACTTTTCCAAAAGATAATGGCATAGATATGGTAAGATCACGTCATGAGCATGATCCTGAGGTGAGAAAAGGTAACAGCTAAATACCTAGAGAAGACTTCATAAATCTGCAAAAGCCTTTTGTGTCCAATATTAGGAGAACACCAAGGAAGGACACCACTAAAGAAGCCCCTGCAGTGTGAAAAATTTGAATTGTGGCCCATCTCAAGTTTGCCCAACAACACATCGAATATTCATCAATATTCTCTGGCAAAAACAGCAACCCTGAGATTTTCCCAACAAAATCATTCAGATACGCCTAAACCAAATACAAACACCAGCACACCGGCAATATGTTTAAATATTTCTATAAATATTTTTACAATTTTCCAAAAATGCTGTTACATGTGTAAGTGTTTACATGAAAATGTACTTCTTCTTACTTCATTTACTTTTTATTACAGTTTATTTCTCCATATATATTTTTTTTTCCTGCCAATTCTCTTACATGTATAAATGATTAAATGAAAATGAACTTGGTCTTTGTTCAAATAAAAATGTTTTGCATTGTGTTACATGTGTTGGTGTTTTAGTACTCTTGTGGTACATTGTTGGCTTGAGGCATCAAACCAATTTCTGATGTGGGGAAGTTTGGGTGACTCCCCCACGTCAGTTTGGGTGCCCCCCCCCCCAAAAAAAAATAAAAATAAATAAAAATAAATAAATAAATAAATAAATAAATAAATAAAAACAATTAATGCCATATAGGGTTAAAGTTTATTGGTAAAATAAGAGTGTAAAAAGAGGGCATACACAGATCAGTCATCTTCCCTGTTAAATGATCAGTTGATCACTTTCCTGCTTCAACGAGCTACAAGAGCTTCATGAAAACAGGCTGATCTTCCATCATCCCATGGGTCATATCGACCAATGAATCAACAGTAGGTGGCGCTGTCAGGGTAAAACACTGTAAACATTTGCTCTAGCTCAGTGGATACACGCACAGTTTTCCTTTAGCTCAGATTTAAGGAGGTAGCTACAGTTTTACTACTGCTGCTCTGAAACGAACTCAGGTTGAGAGACGGTGCCATGGCAACCGGCCGAGACAGACACTGCGCATGTGCAGTAGGAGAGGACGAGGAGAAGGTCTAAGAGTGAGTAAACTCTTAATAAAGTCGATATAAAGTTACTCTACCGATAACGAGCTGCTGTGTGAAAACTAACATTAGCTGTAGACAGTTTATCTTTAATAGAGCATGAAAAAATGTTTGGAAGAAATTAACCTACGGTCATATCAGTTAGTACCAGCTATAGCTAATTATATAATAATAGTCAGCGCTGGCCAGCTAGTTATCTATTAGGCGTTGCGGTGAAGGGAAAACTTTAATGTTTAATTTTATTTTATCCAATAAAAACATTAAAACAAATAGTATGTGTAAGATTTCGCTTTATGAGTTTGATATAATAATATTCTCCTGATGTTTATACACTTTAACTTGCTCTAAATACGATTATCAAGTGAAATGATCTTATTGAACAGATCATTGTAGTTCTTCAAGCCTCATTTCCTGTTACGGAAGTCTGAATCTATACGATTACCTAAAAATGAGTATAAAAAAAGTGAGAAATCTGTCTAATAATAACCTCGTTTACGTCTTTCATATTAATAATAATAATAATTTAAAAAAAAACTGAGTGAATCTGTCAGCGTTTCTTTGTTGCAGTAGATATGACAGCGGGGTTTTTAATGGCTGTGTCTTTAATGTTTTTTAAGGCGAGCTTACCACTGCAACGTGACCCCCTGCTACATGAGATGACTTCCAGACAGTGACACCTAAGACTACTTCACATGGGGAAAACACACACATCTATGCACAATATCAGAAGACACACTTTACAAGGTAAGTTGATTACTAACTTATGAAATGCTTTTATTTGCCTCGTCCCTGACATTTCTCCCCTTTTTTTGTCGGGAACCTGGATGTGTTCAGCAGAGGTCACTATCAGTGGTTGGATCAGACAGAATACGCCTTTATATTAGGAGAGCAACACAGACATTAACCAGAGCTGTTGCACATTCAAGAACAACAGCTGAAATGCCACGTACACCCCCCCCCTGCACAGGAAAACAACTGCAGGTATGCACACACATATATATGTAAATATATGTAAAAAGATGTGTATATATATATATATATATATATATATATATATATATATATATATATATAAGGAAGCCTTTCGTTACAGGAGCGGTTTCTCTCTGAACAACAGGAGGCCCATGCCATCACTCAGCCGCTGCTGGACATAGAGAATGGATTCATCAAGGTGTGTGAGTATGTATATTGATTATTGCAGGACATGGCTCTGTCAGCTCACATGAATGTCTCTTTACCTGTTAGAGTGAAAATAGAAAATAAATGTTTGCTGTCTGAAGTGGATCTATTAGGCGAGTACCAAAATGTTATGTAGTCCAAATGCCTACCTAAATCAACACACATTCACCAAAGCACTTCTTGTTGTTAAGTAATCTCAAGTACACATGCTCATGTGGTTTCTGACACTGTATGATGCTCCTTTATCTGTAAACAGCAAAAGTAGCTAAAGTATAAAACAGGGGCTTTTAGTCTGAAATCTGTCAATACTGGGTTCTACGACTATAGATAACAGTATCATACAGTGTCAAAAACCACATAAGCAAGTCTATTAGAGATTACTTCTCACCATCATCAGCTATAGGCCATAGATATTACTGAAAAACTATAATCACTCCTATCCTACAGTTACTACATTACTGGACCATTGTTCATTTCACACGTGTACACTGTGTATTGTGTAGCGCTGTGGTTACACAATATTTAATCTGTATATTGTTGCATGCTGCTATTCTGTGAATAACACTGTAAAGCACACTGTATACAAATGTCCTCGTATAGTCTATGTACACTGTGTATAGTATTGTTCTCTGTATGTTGTGTATTGTCTGTAAATCATATGTAGAGTAGCTGTATATTGTAAATACCAGAGAGATACTAACAGTCGGACCCAGATTTCTTGTATGTGTGAATATACATGGCCAATAAATCTATTTCTGATTCTAATTGATGTCAGGCATGCAGTTAGCATGTTAGCAAAGTTCAGACACCGAACATGTCTCGGCTCAACTGCATTGTGTTTAGGGCTAAATGGCGAATACTGATCCAGTATCAGCCTCCATACTGTTTGTGTGCCTAGGACTTGGAGCTCTACCTGGATCACAGGGACACACTGGCTTTGAGGAAGCGTGAGCTGCTGCACAAATGCTGGACAGAGTGTGTGTGGCGGCCGATACAGCGAAGCGTCAAACAGCGCTTCACACACACCTGTTGTGAGGGGGCGGAGCCAATGAATGCAATGCTTGCGCACTATATTAACTACTGCAATACCAAGGTGCTTTCTGTAACACTTTAAAGCCAAGCTACAACATTCAGGTCTCGGTCACAGCTTGATTATTGATGTTGTGTTCTATTTACTGCCTCCGGACCATTGCCTGTAGATTCCCTGTGCATTATTGCGCAAAACATGTACCAACAAGGTCACGTGACACACTGCACTTGTCCCTTGTCCCTTTTCCCTTTTTCACAGAACTGTGACTGCTATCTCTGGACCACGGACTAGAAGCTTTTTCACTAACTACCTCGTCTCTCTCTTGCTGAGCGGAATAGCTGCTTATCAGGCTTTCCCTCCTAGCACATCAGATTCATCAGAAGTAGTATCCCCACAGCTCTCTCTTGTCGGGATAGCACATTCCCGTCCTGCTACCCCAAAAAGAGCAGGCTGGTTCTCCTGCCCCTCCCTCGTGACACTGTGCAGACTCAGCAGCCTAGCAAATGCAGCTTGTGCTTGATATAAGCTTCTACATGGGATTCCCTTGTGTTCTCCTGCGTTCACTGTGCTATCATGCCTATATCACGCCAGCTTCGGCTGGCCACAGCAACAAGAATTGTCTGGCCACTGTGGACAAGTTTTGCTTTGCTGCGCTCAGGAATTGGCATTTCATAGGGAGCATTCCTGACAGCGGGGGTTCACGACTCCTTGTATGTAGCACAGTATAAAACCTTGACTTAAGGCGACTCGAAGTGGGTTTTGCTGCACTGCCTGACTTTTTGTGTGCTTTGGACACTGTGCTGCAGGCACTGTACTCTCTAAGCAGCAGCTTTTATCCAGTGGGTACCTCATCCCAGCGTTCCCCTGGTGGATATTTCTGCTGCCGTCCATGTGGTCGTATTCTTTAGCCGACCCCAGGTTCTACAACATTCACGTGGCTTCGCCCGTGGCTTTTGAGTCTTCTGTCCTGTCCGCCACCAACAAGCCTTGATGGAGCGCAACCGTCCTCATGACCTTGCTGGTATAAACCATACACAGGCTACGCCACCTTCTGGCGGTCAGGAGGCAAGAAATAGGATGCTTGTTACGAATGAAATTGTGGTTATGTGAACGCCAGAAGAATGCACGTTGCTTAGCTGGAGAACAAAAAGGTCACGTGTGACACTGTCCACCACAAAGGGTAGTCACACTGAAGTCAGTAGAGTTGCAATGTCCATGTTCAGGGATACTCACTAGTGTTCTGCCTAAAAACACTTCTACAACATTTCTACAACAGTTTAAATGGGTTTGTTGGGAATTGTGAATAGGATTGGGTTTCCACCGTTGTATCCATTGTTAACCTCTATCGAATCACTCTGTAAGACAAAAAACAACATTATAGATGAGTCAAAATATTAAAATGAAGCCTGGCTTGTCACATACTAATGTCCAATGACCTGTATTGCAGGGGTTTGTGTCTTTGGAGAACTATGATCCTAAAGAGTACGAGCCTTTCCTGCTCCACATCAGCAGGCCACACTCT
This sequence comes from Salminus brasiliensis, assembly GCF_030463535.1. NCBI lineage: Eukaryota > Metazoa > Chordata > Actinopteri > Characiformes > Bryconidae > Salminus > Salminus brasiliensis. The sequence goes on from NC_132878.1 coordinate 31,338,266, forward strand.
TATCAGGTGAGTCAGAAAGGACATTCCCTTCAGAACAGTACATTTTAACATACTAACAAGTGGTACTGAAACAGAATTTGTATCAACAACACATACAAAATAAATAAAGATGAAGCTATATACTGTAGTTTATGTATTTATGTATTTAATTTATACCTGCTCACATTTATTCTGAAATCAAGGGTATTAATAGGGGGTTTGTCCCATTTTGCTGTAGTAACAGCTTATACTTTTTTGGGAAGGCTTTACACTAGATGTTGGAACAATGTTGTAAGGATGATTTATTTGTCACTCCAACTGATCCCTCAACACAGAGCATGACTTGAGTGTGGAGGTCATTAAGTGAGTAAACATAAATTCCAGGTCAGCACCCCTTCCTTAAAGGACCCACTCTCTCTCCAGTCACGTGCAAGAATGAGGGAAAAGAGAGCCATCCTTCGCTGTCAGTCAGGTTTGAAAAAGTGCCTTTTGTACAGAGCTTTATTATTTTGCAAGTAAGATTCTCACTGAGAAATTAATATTTACATTAAACAATGCAGCACTTGTTATTTTCACAGAGTTTTCAAACATAATTCAGTGGTTAAATTGTAATTTAGAGTGGGGTTTGGTGTGAAATGATTCATTGTTAGGGAAACTGATAAAAACTCTATTTTGTTTCCACCATGAATGCAATAAAATATCTAAGCCAAAATCAATCTAGTGTCTCAGGCATCATTTAGTGTATTTCTTAAGCTTTTAGAGACATTAATCTGTGTGTTTATGTGACCTATGCTCTTTGCACTATAGGGAGTCTTAGTGACTGTCAGAGGAAGGAAGAGGACAGGGACAAGAGCTACCGCCAGAAAACCATCAGGTAAGAAAAAAAGACACTGAACAGAATAGAAATAAACACAAGAAAAAAGGTAAAGGTGCATGTATTTGTCACTGTACAGCAAATGTGTTCTCCGCATTTAACCCATCTGGTAGTGAACACACACCCACACCTCCAGCGCCTGGGGAGCAGAGAGGGTAAAGGGCCTTGCTCAAGGGCCCAACAGTGGCAGCTTGCCGAGCCCGGGAATCGAACCCACAACCCTGCTATCGATATCCTAGCGCTCTAACCGCTGAGCCACTACTGCCCCTATAGAGTTCCTAGTTGAGGTCCATCTACCTTATAGCCACACATATTGGCCATTTCAACCGAGACACCTTGCAGTTGTAGGTATACGGTTACACACTGTTTCTGCAATTCCTGATAGGAAAGAGAACACTATTGAAAACCACACTGGCCAGGTATTACTGTGGTGGTGGGCTGTTCTCAGCCCAGTAGTGACACTCAGTAGTGAACGTCATTAGGGGCAGTGGTAGCTCAGCGGTTAGAGCGCCGGGCTATTGATGACAGGCTTGTGGGTTCGATACCCGGACTCGGCAAGCTGCCACTGTTGGGCCCTTGTTGGGCCCTTGTTGGGCCCTTGACCGTCTTTTCTCCCTGGGTGCTGGAGTTGGCTCTGGGTGGGTGTGTGTGCTCACTGCCCCAAGTTCACTAGTGTGAACTTGAAACTAACCCCTGATGAAGGGCTAGAAAATAGCTGCCACAAACTGCGCATTATCAGATGAGCGACAGTCTCTAACTGTGGGGTTTCTGATAAAGTGGCCATTCTGTGTACAACAGAATAGAAGGTTAAGTTTGGTTTCTTTGTGTTGTGTAGGAGCAGAGGCACTGTTTACCTGGCCACAGCAGAGGGGCGGTGCTTCCAGCGTGAATGCTGGTCTTCTGTTGGTCCCTCATGACACAATTCAACCTGAACTCTCTAAAGAAACTGTCATGTGATGCCCACATCCTCTTCATCAAGTCAGCTTGAGGCACTTACTTTTTGTTTTGTGAGATGAAAACATGCAGAACGTGCGTGTGTGTGTGTGTGATTTGGAAGATATTGGTAAAATGCTGCTTAAGCTGCTGAAGATCAGACATGCTCTACAGAACATCAGTTTAAAATACAAACCAAACACCTGAAGAGTTCAATACCTCTAAAAGCTCCCTCACAGAAAGTTATTACACCTAACGGTTCTGAATACACTACTTCATACCCGAGAGACACTGTTATACCACTGCTGTGAGATAACATTTTACATTTCATGGACAAAAGTATTGGGACACCTGCTCGTTCATCGTTTCTTCTGAAATCAAGGGTATTAAAGAGTTTATCCTGCTTTTGTTTGGAATAACTGTTTCTACTGTCCAGGAAAGGTTTTCTATTAGATTTTAGAGCACTGCTGTGAGGATCTGATTGCATTCAGCGACAAGAGCATTAGTGAGGTCAGAACTACCACCTTACCTCATCCCCAACTTTACAACTCATCCTAAAAGTATTAGATGGACTACCATCATTTCAGAGAACTCAGTTCCACCGCTCCACAGCTCAATGGAGGGGGGCTTTATACTCCTCTACCCCACGTCTAGCATTAGGCATGATGCCAATAGATTCATTTAATAGAAGGGGTGTCCAAAAACATTTAACATATAGTGTATATGCAGGGAGATATCTGAACTTTGCCACTATTTCACCATCATCAACATCACATGGAAAACTCAAAAGATGTGTTTAGACACAATGGTGGGTTTGGATAGTAAATAACTTGGGTGTATTTGTGCTGTAGTCAAGGCAACCTCTACTTTCTTTCACCATCACTGTAAAGAAATCTGATTTTTTTATCTATAATAAACCATTTCACACCAAACCCCACTGTGAATTACTGTTTACATCTCAATCGCAGAATTATGCATAAATGTTGGAAAACATGCTGTAACCTTCTCCTATAACCAGGGGCGGAGCCAGGCTCTTTAAATATCCAGGGCATGGCTCAAATGTACATAACCATACTTTTCCTGAGTCTTATGTGTGTGATGCACTACCCCCTCGGGAACACACACTATATATGTACACACACACACACACATTCACCGGCCACTAGATGTTATTAGTTACACTTGTCTCTGCGCGGACCCACAAGTTTAAATGTTTTTAAAGGTGATCATTCTCTTTTTCTCGTGTGCTTCCTGAAATCTGATCTTACTAATAATACATGATTAAGTGTTTTAAATAGGTGAACTGCGAATTAAATGAAAAAAAGCAATACAAAAGTCAATTCATATCCTCACTGTGTTTTTATAGGTAAAGCCCTAGCAGATATTTGGGTAGTGACAGAGTGAATGGCTGACAAACACAACTCTCCCCACCGACCACTAGATGGCGATAATTTCCCAAAACGTTTGGGCCATTTATTTTTGCCAGCCCAGTCAGACAGTAGGGAGTAATTAAAGTAATTTGTTTTCGATGCTTTTAAAAATTAATCAGGGCTTGAGCCCCATAAGCCACCCCGCTCCGTCACTGCCTATAACTAACACAGAGTTATTAATACAAGCTTCCGAAGGCATCTGAAGCAAATGTGAAGAAGCCTGGCAAATCCACATTCCACCTCCAAGTACCTCCTTTAAGTGAAAGCGATTTTGGGAAGGTTACACAGAAGAAAAACAACAGATAAGACAATTTTGTGAACTTTCTTTAATGCTTTTATTTGTCTCTTTGAATTGTGCAGTGAGTGTGGCTTTAGAATTCCCTAAAGCCAGCTATTCTGTGAGCATAACTCCAGCTGTGAGAAATAACCAGATCCTCTTAAAAGGAGTAATGGGTGTCCTGCAGTGAGTGGGAACAGCATGAGATTTTATAAACTCAGTAGCAGTGAACCTTGGCTCAAAGTGGTTTAACCTCTGAAAGTTGACTTATTTCCACCCTGCCAGCAGATAAAATGCATTAATCCCCCACTTTTTACTTTTCTAAGCCAGATGTACATTTGTAGAATTGGAGCTCATGCACCACACAGAAAGATAATCAGGAAAACCCATCCTGTCTCTTGTACTGATAAGCTCCATGTTTGGCTATGAAAACAATAAATCAATCAATATAAAAAGTAATACAAACATTCATTTTGATCTACAAATAAAACAGAAATTGAGAAACCGTTTACAGGTTTCAAGCTAAAATATTCTGGTTAAGACTCTGGACATCCATGAATTAAATTAAACAAAATACAGAAAGCACAGATTTGCAATTTTTTCAATCCCAGTATTTGCAAAGAATCTGACATGTGAGCGAATTAAAGCTTCAGTGTTTTTGTGTTGAAACTGACATTCAGTCTATCGAAATTCAGTCGCATGACACTGCAGCTCTAGTCCTGCAGAGTTTATACACTGTGAGGCTGATTTATGTATCGGAATTGGTAACTGGAATAAGAACACCTACAGTTTAACTGACGAAGTCCTGACATTACAAGACATTAATTAAAACTCAATAAAGTGTAACAGCTTAACAATGCTGCAACTGCCGTTCACAGCAGCGATTCTCAGAGACGTTCCGAGAGTTCCTGCATTTATTTTCAGAGAAACACTCATGCCTAAATCATTTTACAGGGTGTGTAACATGGTTGTTATGCTCATTAACAGTCATTTTAACAGTAACAGTCTTTGGAAAGCTGTGGGTAGATTGCTAACATAATCATCTTTGGTGCCCTCTAGTGTTGAGTTGTAGAGTTTTTAGGCCTGAGGATGAAGGTTGAAGGTCAGCGGTCAGAGGAGAGGCCCCTGCTCGTAAAGCTGCAGGTCAAGGCGGACTCTGACCTCACCTGTGGGAACCTCGTGGAGCAGCAGCTTCCGAGTCAGCGGGCCTTTCCCCTCCTGATCCTTCTTTATGGTTGCCACGGGAACTTCCGTACGACCCAGAAAGTCTGAAAACATAACGCATGTACTTAAAGCCTAACTAGCCAGCGAAGTACATAAAAAGTCAGGAAACAACAGCTTGTTCGGACGGTTCCTGAATGTTCAGAATGTTCCTGCTTAAAATGTTTTTATAGTTATTAAAAATGTGTCATTTACATTATTACATTATGATTAATATATATATATATATATATATATATATATAAATATATATATATATATATATATATATATATATATATATATATATTTTTTTTTTTTTTTTATAACAACAGGGGTAATATCTGCAATTAATTCAAAACAATCACATTTGTCCTGACTTTAATGAATGAATTGTTACTGTCTACCCTAGTTTATAGTAATCTCCACTTTTCACTAGCTAGGGTCTCCCCTATCACATGATGCTACCAGTGGGAGGGTGAAGGACTAGCGTTTGCTTCCCATAGTCCCATAGCGCTCTTTTCAAATTTTCATGGGTGAAACACAACAGTGGAGCTCAACACGCTTGGAGGAGAACACTAACACTAAATTCTGTAGCAATGTCTCCATGACAGGGCCGGCCCACAGTAACTGACCTCTAAGTGTTATGTGGTTTGGTATGTTGAGTACTTGCCATCAGGAGAGAACTGGTCCCTCTCGAAGATGGTGATGCACAGGACGTCCTGGTACAGATCTTTGATGAAGAACTGGCAGTTGAAGTTCCACTTGGGGTTGACGGTGTCATTCTGGGGCCGAGAGGTGTAGCACTGAGCTCCCATAGACAACTCACAGTAGGGGTTACTCTTACCTACAACACAACACAGACACACACACACACACACACAAGACAAGAGGTAGTATGTCATTGTCATGTTAACACTGGGGTGTTCTACTGTTTCTGTGCAAAGGTTTAGCAAAGATGAAGCAATGAAGGCTTAGACAGTAGTTCACATATACAGTGTCTTTATAATATTTGAAATTTCTCCCACCAAAAAAAGTAATTCCAGTAGTTTAAAATAAAATAACCAAGGTCAATCACTTTTTAACCATTAGTCTGTTCGGTCTGATGTAACTGTACTTGGGGTCTAAAACTGTTAATAACATTTATGAGGGATATCTGCAGGTATCTGGTCAAAGACCATGTTATAATGCCTATACCATCTATATGTACACATTGTCGCTGAAAAAAAACTTCCATTGTATCTCTATTTGTATTATTTTTCACTATTGGACAAAATTTGAATATGGCAGTTGTGCATCTATGCATTTCTTTACATTTCCTGATAAATGAACCAATAGAAATTCTCCAAAATTACTTGGAATAAAATTGTTTTATATTGTCTGTCATTAAATGTTAAGAAGGTTTTTCCTTCTCCTGTAACTGTGCTTTTTTGAAGGTACCAGGTTTTTGCAGGACAGCAACACAAGTCGATGAGTAGGTAACCCAACCAAATCCAGCACGGGTGCAGGTATGATAAGGGTCACTTAGCAATGGACAAGCAACAAAATCTGTGAGTTTGTAGACTCATAGTTATATAGTTTATAGTTTCATAGTTATTACCATTAGGCTTGCAGGGTTTCAGTTCCACAGCCTCCTGAACTGTTACCAACAACCGCCCAATACCGCTTGTCTTCTGAGAGCGAGCTGTAATACACACAAACCCCCCCCCTCATCCAAATGAGCCATTCGACCTAAACACTGCATACATATAGATGAGAATTACAGAGGACAGACTAAAGAGACGTTTCAGGAGCCCTGTCCTGACCTTGGTACGCCTTCTCTCTCTTGAGCTTCTCTGTCTCAATGAAATGCTCAGAGGCTGCTTTGATCCGCTGGACCCATGTCGTCCTGGTCAACCAGCAAAGAGAGCAACACAACAATCAGCTTTCAAAAAAACCCCCAAAAAACACATGTATAGATATACAATATAATTTCAGTGCCCTAAACATCATAAACACATTTTTATACTAAAATGTCAACAGTGATGAATGATTCAGATAAAAAAATATTATCAGCTGTTTTGTATAAAAGAAGCATTTTAAGGTATTTTTGGAGGAGTTTAGTTATGCAGAGTGGACGTGTGTCTGTAGTAAGTTATTGACATGCAATGGCCACTAAATGCACAGTAGAACTTGGTATTTTCTATTTGTGTTTATATTTGATCAGAATAGCTGACAAGCCAGTGCTCTGCAGTTCACATAGATCATAATCATGTCATATTATTACACATGAAAGGTAGAAAAGTTGAACTGCTAGTTTTGTTGGCTTAACTAAGCACTGCTGAGAGTTTTCAGTAACACTTTAGGGCAAAATTTGTGATGCTACATGACACCTACTTTTGTGCTTTTTATGACAACTGACATAAACGTATGCAAACATTTAGGCTTATCCCAACAAGCCATGTTCTATAGGCTTTTTGTGGTGAAATGACAACAAAAGATAAGCTAAAAAAAATTAACTCAAAGAAATATTGTGCTGAAAACAATTCTGGTGTCTAAAATATAGACCTCTGTAGGACAATCCCACATCTCCCAGGATGAAGCAAAAAAGGACCATAAAGATGCCAAAGGCTTAATTTTACAATGGAATCTTTATACCTTTAATCAACAGACTTATGAGGTGCCTTCCCACCCTTACTGTCTATGTGTGAGTACCTCTCATTGATGCTGTCAGCTTTAAGAGTGTATACACGGTCGATGTGAGAGATGTGAAAAATTGGGTCATCGCTGCACGGATCAGATGGCATTTTCACCAGCACTTCATTCAAGAACACAGGCTATTGAGAAAGCAAACAAGAGAGAGATCATCATTTTTTCATCAGACATACTGCACCTGAAATTTAGGGGTGTATATGGTAAAGGCACTACTACAATGACAACAGACATAACATGATATATATATATATATATATATATATATATATATATATATAAAGAAAGAGAGAGAGAGATGGTACAATTACATTTACATATAACAGATGTTTTTGGATACTGTACCGTTTTGTACATCTTGTACATGGTGTTGGACTTGGGGCTAAAGGGTTTGTCGGTGCTGGATGAGAACTGCTTGGCGGTGTAGGTGAGGAGGAGGAAGTCACTGAAAAGGAATGCCCACAGCTCCTTGCTGCTCTTAGTCTTCCACACTCGGCCGCTGTGGAGCAGTTTGCGGGGACCCAGGCAGTTGGTGAGAGAGTTGAAGACCAGGTGCTGGACAGGCAGAAGTGAGAGGGTAAAACACAGCACTATCAGACACCATTAGGATTATGTGTGTATGCATATAGGCTTAGTTTACGTAATTTTGGACTTCTTTTTACCCCAGAAAATGTTCTGACAATTGATGTTGTTAAAATAAACCTTTAAAATGTTTGTAGGTTTATGTAGTTGTTATGAAAGGCTTATGTAGGTGTAATGTACCCTACACTGCCTGTATGTCGTACTATGTGTACTTGGTCTATAGATGGAAACCCTTTAAAATGGCAATGATTTCAGTATATTTGGATCGTCCAGGCAAACAAACATCACAATACACATTCACACTATCATATCTTTACAGAACATGGGATGAGGGTGTGTTATGTAGGCTTTATGACTGATTATATAAGAGTAATCGTTCAGAGCGGTCCACAAAGCCTCACCTCGATGACCCCTTCACACTGCACATGATTTTGGAGCCACTCCAGCCTGTCTGAGTTTTCCTTCTCCCTCACACCCTCGTTCACCTGCGAGCACAGCTCCTCCGCTCTGTCCAGTGCCTCCCGTAGGTTAGCCTGGTCTACGTGTCCTGCCGGAGTGTTCTCCAGAATCTGCAACCACACACACAAGGAAGTCTTACGTTTCAGATTTCTGACATCGCACTGAAATCGCTACACCCTGACAATATTGTCAGGTGTGTTACAGCACATGCAATTCCCATAATACACTATTTGTCCAAATGTTTGTGGACAGACCTTCTGATGAATGCATTTAGCTACTTTAAGTTCCACCCACACAGATGCACACAACAGAATAGAAGTATTGACAATAAAAAGGACTCTCTGGAACAGATAAACATGAACCTGTTGGCATGCCACACCATGTCAATGCGCGGTGTGGACTAGAGGGGTATAAAGCCCCCGAGCATTGAGCTGTGGAGCAGTGGAACAGCGTTCTCTGGAATGATAGATGTTGCTCCATCCAATACTTTTGGAATGAGTTGGTTAGTTGGGAATGAGGTGGGGTGGTGATCATCCAACATCCTGACCTCACTAACACTCTTTTTGCTAAATGCAATCAAATCCTTACAGCAATGCTGCTCCAGAAGAAAGCCTTCCCTGGACAGTAGAGACAGTTTCTTCAACAAAAACAGGAAACACTATTTTTAATACCTTTGATTTTGGATTCTGGATTTTGATTTTTTTGTAGAAACACTAAATGAGCCAGTGTCCAAATAATTTTGTCCATACAGCGAACACAATTTATGTAAATGGTAATTTCTCTGTATCATTTTTTTAGGGACGGAGCTCTTACATTTCTGATGAGCAGAGGGTAGCGCGTGATCCTCTGCATGGGCTTCAGCAGGAAACTGGACAGTGGCATTCCTTTACAGCGGTAATTAGTGGCAATTTTCTACAGGAGTGAGAACAGAGAAGCATGCAAAGATCAGCATTGCTCAGAAGCTACATATAGACCAATATACAGTGGTGGCTATAGTGGAAATTACAGTAAACATTCTGGTTCCCAGTCAGTTCCCAGCTTGTCTGTTAAAGCACTGCTGCACAAAGTGGTTATCTGTAGTTACTGTAGCCGCTCTAACTGGTCTGCCCATTCTCAGTTGACCTGATCCAAGTAAATTAGCTAATTAGCACACCAGGTCCATGTTTGGGAACCGGTGCTGAAGTGCACAGTGCAGTGGCCTTCCTAAAGGTATAAGTTCTTATGGGATGTTGTGTAGTAGCAGGAACTTTAATAACCTTTAGGAAGAGTTTGAAGTCTGGTGACGCGTCAGTTTTCTGCTGCAGCAAAGCGGCAGCGTTCAGTTGACAGCTGCAGAAACGGATGTAGGCCTGCATGTGTGCAAGCTCGGAGGAGAGAATATCACCAATCATCTGCACTGGCATCCTCTCACCTGCTGTCTTCTTGCGCACACGCAAAGCCCTGGAAAACACACACAGTTTGTGCACGCACTTTAAGAGCCACATTGGACCTCTCAAACTGTGTAATGCCAGGCCTAACTAAAAAAACAATACATACTGGTTACAGGAATTTTTTTTTTTTTACTTAACTTTACTATTTTTTTTAGTTCTAAATCTCAGTTTGGTCAACAATAAATTTTAAGTTAAGCCTCAAAACATTAGTAAATGTGTTGCAATTGCAAGATTTTAGTCTGCCCTTACTGTTTATTCCCATCTGTGGGTTAGAATGCTTCCTATTCTCAGACTCCTGATCATGGAGGGCTGTGGTGTTGCTGGAATTCAAACTAATGTCTCCTGTCTCTTGACAAGCAGTTGACAAGTTAGACAATTGCGCCAATCGTTTACGGCATTTAGCAGGATCTCTTGTCCAGAGCAACTTACAAAAGTGCTTTAATGTCCATTATGGGAATAAATCCTAGCCAGAACAAAATAGGTTAGAGGCCAAACTACCCAGATACTGCCAGAAACAAAAGCCAGTGCTATCTAAAGCTGTAAAGCCATGCACACATTTGTGTGCAACAAAAAACAGAAAGGTAAATTTACTCCTATGTTCAAAAGCCTCTCAGACTGGGGACATCATGTGGAATAGGGAGTCCTAACCTCCCCAGTGTGTTTTGAGGCTCAAATCAGTATGTAATGAAAAAACTAAACAATTCTGTACTCTGTGTAAATAGACCTGAATTTGTATTACACTGTTGAATATAGATTCAGAAATGAACTGGACAAAATTATTTTCACCCTCAACTTAATATTTTGTAGCACACCCTTTGGAAACAATGACTGAAATCAGTCACTTCTTGTAACTATGAATGAATTTCTGAACCTCTCTTCTGCCAACTGCTCCAGGTCTCTCAGATTTGAAGGGTGCCTTCTCCCAACTGCTGTCTTGGGATCTCTCAACATGTGTTCTATAGGACTCCTGAACTCTCCAGCCTATTGTCCATTTCTGTGTGCTTTTTGAATTATGCTTTGAATCACTGTCCTGCTGGAAGACCAATGGCCTCTGATGAAGACCAAGCTTTCTGAAACTGGCCCCTATATTGCGCTCTAAAATTCTCTGGTAGTCTCAGATTTTTTATATACCATGCACACAGTCAAAGCATCCAGTGCCAGAAGCAGCCAAACAACCCCGAAACCATATTTGACTGTAGGGACTTTCCTTTGAAGGCCTGATTTTGTTTTCTGTAACTGGTACAATGCTATTTTGGTCTAATCTGTTCACAGGATGTTCTCTCAGAAGGACTGCTGCTGTGCCAAGACCTTTTTTTATGTCTCTGTGTCAACAGTGGGTCTCCTGGGTCTCCTACAATGGCGTACTATTTCATTCAGTGACGGCACTGAGTGTGAGCTGGCACTGTTGTACCTTGTGTCTTCAGGTCAGCTTGAATTAGTTTGGAAGTTGATAGAGCACATTATTATTAAAATCTCTGAAGATGGACTTGTAGCCTTCAGATTGTTCAAAAGAGGCATCACATGATTCAGACAGTAACGAGTGTCCTTGTCTTGTCCTTGTGTTTTCACTTCCTGGTCTGTGTCTCTGTTTTGCCCTGCCATTGGAACATTAGCACATGGCTCTGTTTAGGTTTGTTTCTTGTCTCTGCCCTGGCCCCGCATTGTCATTAGTGTTCCCACCTGTGCCTCCTCTGTAGCCTCGCCCTCTTGTTAGTCTCAGGGTGTTGCTTGTTGGTCTTTGTATAAGTAGTCCCTTTGTTCTCAATGTTCCTTTTCTGGTTATCTGATTTGTCTGTTCTCAGGATAGTGTTTCCTTGGTTTCCGTTCTGCTTTGTTTGGTTGTGTGTTACGGACGCCTCTGCCCCTAAGCTTCACATACTGTGACCAGATGTTTCTTATCATTTAGAACAGGTGCAAAGAATTTTCACCCAGTTCATTTCTAGAGTTCAGTTCAGTACTTCTTTTCTCAGCTTTTTTTGTGCTGTGAAGACCAAAGCGGTTGTAACCTCAACAATGTTCTGGGAGACGGGGTGCATTTTCTAAAAGGAATGCAGGGATACGTGTGCTGCTCTTTGCACTGTTTCTTCTCTGAGAAGTCATGGAGTGATGTGACTCACTTGAGCAGTTTGGTGTTGCACATGATCAGCTCCCTCCAGTTCACAAAGATCACCCCCATCTCTGCCTCAGTCAAGCGGCCTGACTCAGCCATCGGCTTGTAGAAAACCTGCACGTACGCACACACACACACAGTTACTTTATCAATTAAGTAGACCTACTTTTGAATTTCTTAAAGTGCACTACTTAAACCACTTCAGGAGGTGGTCTGAGATGCATTTGATCCTCATGTTACAGCAGTGTAAACACATCCATCTCTCCAACACACATTCAACAACCACAAACTCTCCCAGCACAACACAAACAGCAGTAATAACTGCTGTATAACAAGGTAATTTGCATATTTCATCCCACACAGCAATCGGATTTCAGTCTGACTAACCAGGGACGCATTTGACTACCTAGTGTAAACGCTTGTGGCTTAAGTCAGAATACAGTCCTGATACTAGTCAAATGAAGTTACCATGTGTAAACTTGTAAACGGGTCTATGTTGTGTATATGTATGTGTGTGTGCTTGGTTCTTTACCTCCAGCACCAGCTCCAGGTCCTGTACGTAGGTGTGTTCTGTGTGAATGAGTTCGTGGATGTAGCCCTGCCGCTTTCTCTCCTCTGAACTCATGGAGTCTAAGCTCAGGAGGTCCGCACACCCTAAACACACACACATACACACCAACAAACACGTGCAGGCACACATACACATACAGATAAGCATGGATACATGTCTGGATGCACACACTTCATACTTCATACTTTACACTTCATTCGTACTATGCTCTGGTAGTGTGTGTGGTGCTGGTATGAGTGTATCAGGCACAGCGATGTTGCGTTGTTGTTAAGTGTATCTCTTAGAGGACACAAATGCAAGTAGCATTTTTCTGCACATTTTAGACAGTTTCTATTTATTAACTGAATTATATATATTAATAAAAAAAACTAATTCATACATGACACAGGTTATGTATACTAAAGGAACAGTATTTCAAAATATGGACATTTGATCTCCAATTGAAAGACGGAGGTAATATACCGAAAATCATTTGTATGAGAGTAAGATTTAAGGCCTACACCTAGACCAAGACATCGGAAACAATGTGACTCCAAATTTTATTATTTGGTTATGTTTAACCAGACACAGCATTTGAGCACAAAAGCCTGTATCTGCTGTGAATCATAAAGGTCGAAATGGTTTGGAGCTGCTTTTTTGCAGTAGGGCTCTCCAACATAAAATCCACTAGAAATTGTTTTATTGTATCTGACAGCGCTGGAGGAAAATAGAGACCATCTGTCTAAAAACTAAAGCTAAAACGTCACACAGCTGAAAGAATTCTGCATGGAGCAGAGGGAAAAACATTCTCCCAGTTGATGTCAGAGACTGGTAGAGCATTATAGAAAATGTCTAACTGAAGTTTTTTTCAGCTATTAAGGCAGAGATAGTTCTAACTTTTTCCTCACAAGAAAAATCTGTTTTCTGTGTTTATTTATATATATCCTTCACATCTCTTAATATTGTGTAAATTAAGAGGAAATGTCCATGTGTTTAAATTTATAAAAAAAGACAAACCACTAGCTACAACTCCCCCTATTGCACCATGCCACCAGCACTGGGTGGGTGAAGGCTGGCATGTGCCTTAATCGGAGACACATGAAGCTCCACCTCATCTTGACACAGCCAATGCTTAAACTTGCAAGCACTTGTTCAAAACTGATGAATGTCATCAATATTAAGCAATATTAGCAGACAACCAATAACCAATATGACAATTCCTTCACTTTTCCTTATTTACTTATCATTTAGAAGATGTGCCAACTGTGAAATTGATAAATGGCCAGTGGTGGCTTTGCAGGGCAAAGAGAACTGCAGCAACAAATGGGCTACAGTTTTTAACTGTACACATACAGAGTGCACCTACTGTATACGGTAGGTTTTTGTGCTCATATGATGACCAGTAAGTGGAAATACAAGGAAGGTGTTTCTAATAAAGTGGCCAGGGAGTTGACGCACAAGGTAGGTTTTTCCAATAAAGTGGTCAGTAAGTGGAGGAACAAGGAAAGTGTTTCTAATAAAGTGACCAGTAAGTGGAAGAACAAGGAAGGTGTTTCTAATAAAGTGGCCACTGAGTGGACGCACAAGGTAGCTGTTTCTACTAAAGTGGTCAGTAAGTGTAGGTACAAGGAAGATGTTTCTAATAAAGTGACCAGTGAGAGGAAGCACAAGGTAGGTTGTTCTAATAAAGTGGCCAGTAAGCGTAGGTACAAGAAATGTGTAAGGTGGCCAGTGAGAAAAAGCACAAGGTAGGGGGTTCTAAAGCAGTAGTAGAAGTGAGTGTAGGTGCAAGTAAGACGTGTTAATGTTTATACACACACATTGTCAAATAATAGTGACACACAGAAACACCCATGTGCACAAACAACACTGAGCACAGTGTGTCTGGCTGTGTTCGGCATCGAGCAAAAGCACACGGCCACAGAGTCTCAGTGTTAAAAACTTTATTTCTTTATTTCTCTTCAAGCACTCTGTGCTCCACAGCAAAATCTCCATTAGAAAAACACTGCAAAGCCGAAGTGTAACGTCTGTTAGAACGCATGGAATCCTGGTGTGGCTGTTAGCTGGTTGCATAGCGACTGCTCAAGTGCATCAGGGGCGTGTGAGTGTCAGTGTGTGTGTGTGTGTGTGTTCTGCTACATTTCAACTGGAAGAAGCTGACTAACAAAGCCATCGTCTAGATAGGCTAGGTGAGGATGGAGTGTATGCTGGTATAGTGTAAGGACACATACACACATCTACATGTAGACTCACCTGAGCACACACACAAAAAGCATACCTGTCTACATGCACACACACACACACACACACAAACACCTATACTCCTGTGCATACTAACAGTACTGTATAAATGTCCAAAAGTACTCCTTATTTTATTTCATTTCGAGTCAAAACAGTCATTAAGTAGTAAGGAAGCATTAGCTTTTTCATTTTTCAGCATCAAGAAAACATCTGTTTATCAGAAAATGACAGACACCTCTGCAGCTAACTCTCCTATCAGATGTTTGGGTGTTTAGTGTGTCCATGTTCAGCTCCATTATCGCTTCTCCTCTTTTCAGAAGACCCACTTTCACGGTTTCTGCGGCAAATTTTTCACACATCTCCACAGTTCACTCTGACTATGTCTTATGTGCCTTTTATGAATCTATGTATGCTTGGATTATCGTCACACTGGAATGAATAAATCTCTCCTCTAATCCTCTTATATGTCTTATCCTAGTACACTAGAAACACCAAAGCTACCACCTCGAATAGCATACAAACACCTTGAATAGCATAGCAATCAACTAGCATCACCCTAGCTACCTTTAGACATGGCATAGTAACTTGTAAGCTATATTCTACCAACCATGTAACAACCATCTAGCAGTCTGAGAAAACATCTGGGATACCATAGCTACCCAGCAACACCAAACCAATGACTTAGCAAGCACTTGGAACAGCATAGCAATGTCCTAGCAACCCAATAGCAATCACCTAGGATGCAACCACTTAGCAATAGCATAGCAACCGCTTGGAACAGCACAAGAACTGTCTAGCAAGCCCATAGCAACCGTCTCGGATGTCACAGCAAGTGCTTGGTAACACCATGACAATCACTTGGAAAAAGTTCCCATAACTGTCCCATAATAAGCCCCTGGGACACCATAGTAGAGAAACCATTTAAAACAGCTTTTCATCTGCCTAGCAACCCCATAGAAACCACCTGTAATATAATTGCAAGACGACAACCACTTGGAAAGGAGAGCCACCCCATAGCAACCAACTAGCAACACCTACTGAGACTGAACTTAATGGAAATGAAATAAATTAAGGATTTGATCTCTGACTTTTGCACAGTACTGTAGGTGGACACAACACTTATAAACACACATATATTCACACACACACACACACACACAACGGTCCTTCTCTCACTCTAGTACACACTGAACAAAACTACTCTGAAAATGTAAAGGCCGTCCCAGTCCTATAAAGCCTTTCAGCTTCTTTTTCATTAGTGAAGAATTTAGGTTTGAATGATAGTAAATAACCCTGTTTCTACCTCACTGCTAGCGTATTCATTTCCCTGTTAAATCCATTTGGACATAAACCAAGGGAAAAATAAAAATAAAAAAAGAATCCATATGGAAACTGTAAAAGGGGAGGGGCTGATCCAGAAAGCGTTAATGAGGGGGCGGGGTCTCGTCTTCTGCATCCCGGAGCTGAGGCGCTCTCTGATTGGAGCTGGAGAAAGGAGAGAGAAGAAGAGGGGCCAAGGCTACAGTTCCTGAAATAAAGCACAGATGAGGCGAACGACAGGAAAGGGAGGGGCGAGAGGAGTGGATGAGTGTAGCCATGAGAGACAATGAAGAGAGGGATGGATAGCATACGTCAGTCAGCACTGAGAGAAAGGGGGAAACAGGGCTCACTGTTTCAAAGAGAGGAAATTCCCAAAAACAAGTCATGTGCTTCAGTTTTCTTGCAGTCAGTTTTTCAGCCAGAGGCTCACTTTAGTGTGAAGATCGGGATTCAAATATTCATCATTTATTTTTAAATAAGCCTTGTCCAATCTCTCTTCATCCCTTACAAATAAACAGGCTTTTTGTTCCTCTGCCTTTAAGACTGATACAAGAGAAACGTAGCTCTGTTCTGACTGGCTGCCCTGTTAATGTGGCATGGGCTAAAACTTCATTGTGAATGGGCGGGGCTAAAGTGTGGTAGGTTGTATAGGCGGACTTATGCAAATAAATTGTTTTTCTACACTCATAGTATTTTATCATTTAACATAATTTAGCAAAATTCTTCCTCTAATCATCCAAGTAAATGTAATGGCCTATACCCATACAAATTTCTGCTTTTTGATACTGTCACCATGCACTAGTGTGTGGGGCAAAACAACATCAATCCATAATACGTTCCACCACTTCCACCTCTGACTGGGAGAAAACCCTCCCTAACAGTCGCAAAAAGATCCCGGTAGAGGGGCAAATGCACTATGATTTATCACTGTTTACGTCATTCTTCAAAGTATAAGTTCCTTAAGGAACTTTTGGAGGTTGTTCAATTTGACCCAGTGCAGAAACCTCTTAAGGTGCTTTGAGGAAGAAGAAGAGTTCTTCAGTAACAGCAATGGTTTTAAATAGAACCACAGCAACACCTTGGATGCTTAAATGGTTCTTTGCCCGGTTAAAGGGTTGGTGGAAAACCTCTTGTAGATGGTTCAATTTAGAACCTTTAAAAATGGTTCTATATTACCAAAAAGGGTTTCACTATCATTATGCCAACCCACAACAGTTAAGAAACCCTTAAAATAGCACTGCAACCACCTAGCAATCCCATAGAAACCACCTGGGAGTGAAAGAACTCCCATTTTACTTCGAGTGTATCACAAATAAAATCTCCTATTACTTATAACTGACCCTTTACTAAATCTCCTGTTTTAAATGCTGATTGGTTGTTAACCAGGCCTGGGCACCTCTGACACGCTTTCAGTGCTGCAACACTACTGCTGTCTAGATACAAAAGTTCTACCACTGAGGAGTAGGGGGTGTTACAGGGTCACAGTTTCACAGCATATGATTGGACACTGGTTACCTTGCAGTTGGTAGCCATTTCTAAAATACTTAAGAATTTATTTTAGTCTTTGCATTATAGTTCTTTAAATTAGCGTCTCTCAGGCTACTATAGCTGTGACATCCTTGCTCTAAACTTGTGGTGACCTATCAGCAGAAGATTGCACTGGGACAATCCAGTGTCCTCTACATCTATAGGTATCCCTCAGCTAACACTGATAGTCTTACAGGGGAAATGCGCTATGATTTATGTAACAGTACACTTAAAGGGTTCTTTAGTAAAGACAGTGGTTCCATATAGAACCACAACAACAATCTGCATGCTTAAATGGTTCTTTGCCTGGTTACAGGGTTGGTTGAAAGCCTTTCATATAGGGTTCTAAAAAAATGGGACACTTGGACAATTTAGTGTCCTGTACTTCCATAGCTAACCCTCACCAATTATTACGGGATTCTATAATTAACTGCATGCAGTATATATCAAAAGTTCATCCAGCTTGTCAAATCAGGGGTATTGCAGTAGATGTTGGAACTGCAGTGTGGAATATTTGATTGAATTCAGCCCCATGAGAACTTTAGTTAGGTCAAGTACTGATGCTGGATGATTAGTTCTGCCACTCCAACTCATCCCAAAGGTATTAGATGGTGCTCCATTAATCCAAAGATTGCAGCTCCACTACTCCAGAGCTTAATACTGGGGCTTTATACCCCACAAGCATCCCCTTCTTTTGACTGTGATATTCTACAGAGATAAAAATTTCTTCTTCTTCTTACAGATACATACACAGCGGTGTGATCTTCTCCAGTTCTTTGAGTGAAACTATGCATCAGAAGTAATTAATCTAAAATTACAGCATGCTTTTTTATCAATGGCTAAAACCGCAGCACAATAAAACAGGTTCGAGTGGGCAGGGCCGAGTCTCATCTCTAACACTGTTCACGAATGTGCAAAGGTAGCAGTCTATGTGTGTTTACATATGCAGGCGGTTTCATAATGAGGACAATGAATTCATTCTAACTGAAAGTAACAGAACTCACATTGCTGACTGGGGTCAGACTCTGTGGTCATTTTGACGTAATTGGTTGGGAAAAGGCCTGTGACCCCGCTGAGCTCTCCTTTCCACCAATCAGAGTCGTCCTTGTTGAGGACGTTAATCAGCTGACCCTTCAGGAAGCTCATCTCATCCTCGTTGGCTGCTTTGTAGTCGTACATGGCGATGACCTGACACACTGAGGAGAGGGAAAAGGGGAGAGAGAGAGAGAGTGATGGCAGGGCTCATTCCACACTGAAGAACAACAGTGTGTGTTAGAGTTAAAAAGCCTGTCCTGTCTCATGGAACATGGCATCCCCCCTTTAAACTGGCAAAGAACCTTTACATCAAGTGAAAGTTCTTTAGACCTTCAAACGGTTCTTCACACTTGTGAAGACACTTGTCTAACATCTCTTACAAAAAAAATATTCTGTTGCATCGCTATGGCATCACAGAATCATCTAAAGGTACTTTTATTTTTAAGAGCACTAGGGTGCATCTAACACCACGTACTAAAGCTGGTGTACTACTGTTACACACAATTTGGCATGGTAGTGTGCAGCCTCAGATGCTTCACCCAAATTGCATCTGATATCTACCCTAAAGTATTAGCATGTGTTTTCTCATTATGTGTTGATGTACCTAGATCTCATTATATAATTTAAATGTAAATACAGCAAAACACTGTTTTGAGACTTTGTTTTGAGGCCAGTCTTGAATTTGGAATTTGGGCCGGTTCAGGTCATTTTTGAACACTAGACTTGATCATGTGGGTGGCATATATTAGGCAGCCAGTGAACAGTCAGTTCTTGAAGGTGACGTGTCAAAAGCTGGAAAAAACAGCAAGTGTCTGAGTGACTTTCACCAGGGCCAAACTGTCTAGGTATTGGGGTGTTCCCGGTATGCAGTGGTCAGTACCTGCCAAAAATAAAAGTGGTCCAAAGAAGGATAACCACTGAATCGGCAACAGTGTCATGGGCACCCAAAGCCTGTTGATGCCATCCATAGAGGCCTCACCTAACAAACTACAGGACTAAAGAATATGCTGTAACGTCTTGGTGCCAGATACCACAGGACACCTACAGAGGTCTTGTGGAGTTCCTGCCTTGACAGGAGTGAGCTGTTTTGGACGCAAAAGGGTGGTTTTACAATATTAGGTGGGTGGTTTTAATGTGGCTTTAATCTGTATGTGTGTGTGTGCATGTTCATAACATACGTGGCTGGGGTGCAGGAGTGGTTTTGCCACTGTTGGGCTCCAGCAGTTTGATGTTTGAAGAGTGAAACCATCCCTTTTGACGCTTCTTACCACGAGCCTTCAAAATACACACAAACATTCATATATTCACACACACACATATATATGCTCACATAATATCCACATCAAAAACAATCAATACACTGCACTCTGCTGTGAATTCACACTGTGTTTAACCAGCTGGAATCAAAACTACTTCTGTAGTTAAGCTTGTATGCAGCAGACTGACAGCAGTGTTAGTACACAGTAATACACTGTTTGTTCGGTGTTCATATAAACCAATGCTGTGGCATTTATACAACTTCCCCCCTTTACCCCAAAAGTAAGTCAACATGTCTGGAATCAGTCATGTTTGGTGTCTGGAGTTTTGGTGCTTTAGTTCTACACTGGAGCTATAACACTACAATGCAAACCGTAAGCCGTAAGTCAACATGTCTGGAATCAGTCATGTTTGGTGTCTGGAGTTTTGGTGCTTTAGTTCTACACTGAAGCTATAACACTACAGTGCAAACCGTATAGTGACCACTTAAACAAGTCTATTGGAGATGACTGAACAACTCCACGCGTGCTGCGTGTGTGATGATGTAAGGCTCACATCACGGATTCTAACCAGTGCAAGCTCCCATTGCCAGTTCCATTAGCCTCATAGCTCCAGCACAAATCTAAACAAGCAAGACTTCAGGCACCAAAAATGTCTTGTCTGTCCTGCAATTAGGCTAACAGGCTACATATGTACGTTACTGGCTAGACGGTTTCTTTCATTCAACCATGGTGATGTAATCATGCACACTGACCTGCAGTTCTCCCAGCCACCAGCCACAGGAGTTTTTATGCAGAACCAAGATGAGCTGTCCAGTTGTAAGGCTCAGCTGCTCTGCCGTTGTGGCGATGCAAGCCGCTGTTACCTGGGCAATCTCTGAGAGAAAGGACGAAAAAAATAACTGACAAAGCTTGATTCTTCCTTCAGTTTAAGTAGTTACTTCTAGACAATCTTTATCAGCTCACCTGGTTTCTTACTGGATGCACCAGATTTGGCAGTCTAAAACAGTAAAAAAAAGAAATACATGATTTACCCACAAACACACATAATTAACGAATGAACATAGTAGTTATGAAATAATTTACAGTACTGGCTGAATAATTTAGTAGATAGTAGAACAATACATCGATACTGAACGATGTCTAGCAGTATAGTATGAAAAATATTTGTTTTAATATTAAAAACTGTGTAATAAACTTCTAAAAAATGTAATATTAAATTAATATACATAAATATAAACACACTGAATAGAATATGGGTTTTAACATACGTCAGAGTCTTTGGGTTTAACGTAGTTGGAAGGAAAGAGTCCTGATTGGTCGCCAATGCTGCCTCTCCACCACTCCCCTTCCTTCTCTGTAACCAGAACCACGTCCTCAGCCCGGAACGTCAGATCACCTGACTCTGGACTTTCGTACGTGTAAAGAGCTACATATTCTGATTGAACAGAAATATAAAAAGAGAAGCACAAATCAAGAATGCTCACTGACTAATCAAACTAAATGATATCAACTTATATAATTTCAATCAAATGTTATGCTTGGGATATTTCCAACAGTTACCTAATTAATTCCATGTCTATTTTATTTAATTAGATTGATTTGTTGAATGATTGTGATTTTATTTGTTTTTGTTGGCTGTGAATTAATATCTGTAAATATAAATATATAGTAGATAAACTAGAGAAACATACAGTCAACATGTCACGGAAGCCAACGTGTTCATTCGTAAATAATACAATACTGAAATGTTGAGACCGCTCACCTTCAAGTAGACCAGAGTCTGACAGGTCCAGTTCATCCACCGTGGAATATAAAGGTCTAAAACACAAAGACAAAAACAGCTTTAAGTCTGAAGTATCCAAATCTAAACCTCATGACTTTCACCAGTCATCAGTGCATTGTGACGGGTACATGACTGGGCCAGAGCACCTCCAAAACATCAGGCAGGTCTCGTGGCAGGTTCAGTGGTCAGTGGTCAGTACCTACCAAAAGCGGTCCAAGCTAAAAACAGCTGGTGAACCAGCAACAGGGTTACCGGCACTCAGAACGTTTTTCTCGGTACAAGAAAGACCAACTCAATATCAGGCAATGTTATGACTGGCTGGCGTTGAATTATTGTATAATATTAATTTGCTTGTGAAACCCATCATGTATGTGTCCAGACATGTTTTCTAATTAGTGAATTCAACTTTTGGAAGGGTGTACCAATTGTTGAAGTGGGTGTTCAATTGCATTTTATAATGTCCACAAAAAAACACTGCCATAAGAACAAGCCTAAGGTCACTCAGCGTGATGGAGCTCTATCCAACATCTGTGGGATGAGCTGGAGTGGCAGAACTATCTAACACCTAACATCAGTTCCTGACCTCACTGATGATCTTGTAGATGAATGTGAAACCCTCAGAAACTCACAGCAGGGTTTAATGATCTAGTGTAAAGCCTTCCTTGAGGTACAGAGTATGTTACTGCTGCAAAGGGGGACAACCCCACTATTAATACCCGTGATTTTAGAGAATGTTGGATAAGCGTGTCTACAAACTTTTGGACACTAGGTGTATGGAGTTAATTCTATAGTTTACAGAGTTTAATCCACTGTTTACTGTTTATTAGTCCAGGTTATGGGGTAGGTGATAGAAAAGGAAAGAGATCTTTACTCAGTGTGCGTGTTGTTGGTGGTCACCATGGACACGTGGGTTTTGGGGAACCAGCCACGATTCTCCTTTAGTTCTCCATACCACCAGTTCTCCTGCTGCTCAAGAACTGTGATGATATCATCTTTACAGAACCCCAGGTGACTCTCCGTGTTAGCTGTCCAATCACAAAGAGCTACAGCCTACACACACACACACACACACAATCAAATACATATAAGAAATGACAGCTTAGTAGGGATGCCTATGTATGTGTGTATAAACACTTAACTATGTGTTTAAATACACTTACCTGTATGTGCTGCGTGTATGTTGCTGCAGGTGTGTGTGTGGGTGTTGGACCCTCTATATCAACCCTAGGAATCCTGCAATAGTGTCATAATTATTGTAATAATGTAAACGGCAGAAATAAAGGCATAAATATCAGGTATCGTATGCATACTGAATCTTCCACTGTTTAGCGTACAGGGCTGTCGTCAGTAGGGGGCACTGCACTACAGCATCTTATTTAATACAACATTTCTGTCATGCAAAAGACTTGCATCACCTTTTTTGATTTTCATTGTTTGACACAAAATGAATCTGACTGTTGTTCTTTACATTGTAGCACAATTTCATGACAAATGGACCAACAGAAGTGCTCCAAAATGACTTGGAATGAAAAGAACATAATGTCTATATGTAAGTGTATATGTATATATCTATAGAACACCAATTATGCACTAAACAGACTGGTTTAGTTCAGAAAAAGACATATTGCTCCAAAACACATTTCAAAGCCTTACCTGAAGAAGTCAGCAGGGGGCACTGTGGTGTGTGTGTGAGCTGCTGTAGAATCAGTCTGATCTTTATTGGTTTTCTCTGCATAGCTCTCTGGAAACCAGCCGCTCTTTCCCTCATAATGTCCATATAGCCACCCTGGCTCCCTGACAGTAGACTCGTCCACCTGAAGGGCCAGAGTAAGTAAAAGAGTCCTGTCATTTATCATTTATTTAATTTTCTGCCAGAAGTTCAGTATAAGCATTTTTCAGAAGATATTTCTGAGGAGATATTTTACTTTCACAGGGAAAGAGAAAGTCAAAGGAAAATAAGTATAATTCAATATATGGGTTAAAGATACAGAGAACATGGAAAAACCCTAACAACCCTTTGCAAGTCCAGGTAGACCACCTATGCAGCCACCTATCAGACAAACAACTGTTAAAACTTTCATCTTTGAGAGACAAAATAAGACTCCACTCTCACTTCACCTCAGATCTAAAAACATCCACAGGTGTCTATGTTCATCCTTTCACTGTGAGAAGATCATCCTCAGCACTGTGAGTTTGAAAGGGTGTGAAGCTGATCAGGAAGCTCTTACCAAGGAAAGCAAACAGATCAAACCAAGAAGCTGCTGCTGGACCTCCTACCCCAGTGTCCAGACTTCAACATTACTGAATCTGCTTCTCAGACTCAAATGGTGTGTAAAACAATCGCTGCAGAAACAGTGAAAGTGGGTCTACTGAAAAGAGGGGAAGCTAAACTGAAAGTAGCGGTGGATGCACTAAACGCAAAAACATCTGATAGTAGATTTAGCTGCTGAGGTTTCTGTGTCATTTCCTGTTAAACAGACAATTTATGTTTTTTTCTTATAATTATAAGTAATTATAATTTAGATAAATTCTGACGGAAACCAAAGAAAGAAAGATTGATCTCTGATGTTTGCTTAGTGCTGTATGTGCGTGTGTGCATACTTCTATGAGACAGTCTGCCACCAGTGTGAGCTCATCAGCATTGCGGGCAGTGAAGGGGTACAGGGCTCTGTAGGTGTTCAGCTTCCCCTGAGCATTTAAAACAGGCTGTACACCTGCAAACACAACACACAAAGAACACACAACTGTCACATACCTTAACATAAACACCAAATAGGATATTTACATTCACTGGTTGGAACTGATAAGTCAGTGGTTGCTGTAATGTTCCATACATTTGCCAGGATGTTGCTCGTTTGTTGCTATGGTATCCCAGGTGGTTCATTGGGTGTTATTAATGCCTATTACGGAGTAATAAATACCACAAACTGCAGAATGCACTGCTTTTAGGATCAAATATGAGCAAATTGGAGTTGAGTTTCAGAGCCCCAGTACATTTATTTATTCCAGCTTGCTGGCAAGGTGTGTCTAAATGTTTGACTGGTACTGAATCAGCAGAGCCCAGTTTTACATTCGAAAGATGTTTGAGGTCGGCTGGGCTGGACCATACATACTAGCAATTTGGATATCCAGGTACACTTTAATTGGCCTTTATTATTTTATTATGGAATTAGGAAATGTTCTTGCCTTTTTGATGTAGAAAGTAGGGTTTATCAATATGTGTATTCAAACCAAACCGCCACAGTACGTGCATCACGGTTCGTACGCATATGGAGAATATGTGGTATGCTGTAAGCTATATACGTTCAGATTTCCATGGTATTTACAGTTTTTGGTGCATAAAATCAATATGCCTTACGTGGTCTTCAGTGAGCCCTGCTGATACAATTCTATCTTTTCATTCCAAATGAACACCTTCATCTACATACAGTAGCCTCAGCCCCATATAATTACGGAGAGAGGAGATTAAGTCTGTGTTCTCCTGGCACAAATCCCACTCATTACTGTAATGAAGTAAAAGGAAAAAGAAAAAAAGAAAAAAAAAAATTAAAAGAGCAAAGTATAATGGTTCCTTGACAGGTTTGGCTCACGCGCGCTCGCTTACCGGTTCCGTTGGCTGTGCTCCTGAACAGTGCAGAAAGCTGTGAGTGAAGGTCTGTATTTGCACTATTGTCAGGCTTCATTCCTCCTTCATTTTCTGCAACCCTCTCTTTCTCCTCCGCTCTCCTCCTTTCCTCTTTCTCCTTCTCCTCTGCTCGCTTTCTCTCCTCCCTCTCTCTTTCTTCCGCTCTTCTCTTTTCCTCTCGTTCTCTCTCCTGGGCAAGCTTCTTCTGGCGCTCGGCCTCCTCCTTCTGCAAGCGCTCCTGCTCCAGCTTAGCCTGCCTGAGCTCACATGAACACGCACACAGGTTTAACAGGGTTAGAAATGTAGAAAATGAGATCCTGAGTTACGAAGCCTAGAACCCCGGCATGTAAGGCAGGAAGTGTCAAGCAATTCCCTGGTGTTCTTAAATGATTGCTTTTTTAACACTATTCCAGGTAGTTGCTCCAGGTAGTTGCTAAGTGTGGTTACAATGATATCTTGCTAGATGCCACAGAGCGGTAGTTAGGGTGTGCTAAGTGAATGATATAAGGTTGCTAGGTGGTTGTTGAGCTGTTGTAAAGTGGTGCTATGGTATTCCAGGAGGTTGCTTGGGCATTGCTTGACTGTTGCTAAGGTTTGTGAACAAGGCGAAATTAGACAAATATCCATCAGACAAAAATAATA
Organism: Salminus brasiliensis; assembly: GCF_030463535.1. Taxonomy (NCBI): domain Eukaryota; kingdom Metazoa; phylum Chordata; class Actinopteri; order Characiformes; family Bryconidae; genus Salminus; species Salminus brasiliensis. The sequence goes on from NC_132878.1 coordinate 31,364,213, forward strand.
ATATTAAACAGAAGAATAACATTGTAAACTGGATAGATCTGATGGATTGGAACCATCTGATGGATGATCTGACAAGCTAGCAGGCAAAGTTCAATGTAATGTGGACACAGCTTAAGCAGGTTTATTTAGAGGACAACTATAATATCTAATTGTTGTGATGTCAGGGACAGTTTAAGGAACATGAAGCTGAGCATTTTAGGTCACCTGGCTTCTTCTTCCTCTCTCTTCCTCCTCTCCTCCTGCTCTTGTCTTCGTCTCTGAAGCTCCTTCACTTTCTCTGCTTTCACTCGGCCCAGCTGCTCCAGCACGGCCTGCTGCTGCTGCTGCCTCTCCCTCAGCTCCTGCAGTGTCAACATGACCCAGACACGTTTAACACACACCCCAAAACCCAAATCACCTCAAAAGACTCACACTTTACAGTAATTTAACCAATGCCTACATTTTTAACTATGGTATATTTGCATAAGCAGAGGCATACTCTATACTACATATACACTGTCGTGTACACTACAGACCTAAAGTATGGAAGCCTGTACATTCCAATGGTGTTGTAGTGTTGTACTTTTACTGTACTGTTTGATTGAGGTGCTTCAGAAGCTTCTGAATACGGGAAGCCGGGTATATCGGATTTAGAGTTGCAATAAACATGTTGACAAGTTTAGCTCTTGAAGAGCACATGACCAAGCTAGTCAACCAGCATGATCAAGGTGCTTGACCAGCATGACCAAGCCAGTCAAACAGTATGACCAGGGTACTTGACCAGCATGACCATGACAACCAAGCATGTTGACCAGCACAACCAAGCTTACTGACCAGCATGACCAAGGTGGTCACCCAGCATGATGGCTGCAAGCTGATTACACTGGTTAAGCTAGTTGACTGGCTTAGGTCTTGACCAACAGTGGCTATGTTTTTGAGTTTGAGGGTTAGATGGTCTACCAGTATGGCCAACTCGACCAAATTATTCAACCAGGATGACCAAGGTGGCTAACCAGCATGCCCAGCATGACCATCATGACCAAAACTGTCAACTAGCATGACCAAGACTGTTGACCAGCATGACTAGCATGGTCGACCAGAAAGATCATCATTGGCCATGCTGTTTGAGCAGCAAGACCAGCTAAACCATGCTGGTCCACCAGTATAACCAGCTTTGACCACACTCATCAACTAACTTTACCAAACAAGTCAACCAGAATGAGCAGCTTGCAGACCAGCTTGCTCAAGCTGATCATGCTGGTAGACCAGCTAGACCATGAAACTTAGCATTGGGTATGTTTACATCTGGATGACCAGCCTTTGACCATCAAAGACCAGTTTAGACCAGCTAAAACTACCAGCTAACAGGAAAAGCTGGGCTTGAGCAAGCAGAGATTTTTAAGCAGAGCACTAGCGCTGCTTCCACACTTTTGGGCTATAGTGTTACTTACAGCAGGATTTCTGGCAATATCTGTACTAGTGTTTTTTTATACATTTGTGATGATGCCAAAACAATGGTGAGATTCACTAGTGATGTTGGTGAAGTGGTTTGGATGATCTGCACCTGCCCAAATAAACAACCACAGCTGCTGTTTGCATTTGGGTCTAAAAGAGATTTAACTACACGTATAATTAAAGTGAGCGGGGAAAAAAAAGCTTCTATAATCGAGCATTTTATATCCGCTTACAGTTACATAACGCCATGTTTATCTCTCCGATACTTCATACAGCTTGTTTGGTAAGTGTCTGTTTTTGTATTCTGTGTGCAAGACTTGATGAAAATGAGGCTCTGCTTCGCTAAGCTGTTTAGTGTAGCAACTAAAACAAGAACAGAGCAGATTTTTCAGGCTCTCATTAAAGCAGACGCTTAATGAGTTCCTAAAACTTGCCTCAGCTCTGGTTTTGGGATGGGTTCTGCTACTCGTCCAGCAGAGAACGCCTTTTTTGTGCACTGAGAGAAAGTGTATGGCTGGAAGGAAAGAGCCTCTTTCACACTATCCTCACATTACAGAAGCAGCTTTGTCTGCTGGAGATGTTTTTTGGGGAGTAAATATGAGCCTTCTCTATTCATGACACAACAGAGATGAAAGTAGGAGATGCCTACGGGCGAAAGCTCGCTCTTCCACACTGTGACACCATACATACACTGAGAACACTGTCCACAGAAACTAGCAGGTGCACAGGTCTTATTCCCACTGCAATGTCCATGTGCAGTGCCCACGTCCACACACTTCCAGATTTACTTCACAGGTCATACACACCTGATAGGGCTTGTTGTTTGCTTCTCTTAAAATAACACTGAAGGGAATCTTCCACAATACAGTGAACACTAAATAAATAACAATGTATTTTCTGCAGGTATTTTATCATTATGAACACCTTTATCTGCATTATACAGTGTTTGTCTCTAACAATGCAGTTCAAATTATGAACTCAAGATATGGACACTGTTCCAACTCAAGACTGTTTGGTCTGACTGTGATTTGGGTTTGTATACAGCTTTTTCACTGGATGCATGGTTCACATGGGCACATAGCAACAGATACTTTGCAAAATGTTTCCCCATAGGAATCAATGAGGAGCAAAAACGATCTGGGATACCATAGCATTTGCCCAGCACCCACCTAGCAAGCACCACCTGGGATACCACAGCAACCAGCTGGAACCATCTAAGCTGCACAACCATTCTGTGTTTCCTTCAGGAACTGCACTTTTCTAGTCCATTATTATTATTATTATTATTATTATTATTATTATTATTAGGGTGCCTTTATCCAACATTGTTTGTCTCTTGCCTGAACAGTGGTCAGTGGGTGTATCTAGTGGACAGTGCAAGCTTTCACCCATGGCCTGTGACGGCCATTAGACACCAAGCATTAAAGTTCATATATAGAACACGATGGGGGCATTGGGGGATAAGGGTCCACTGATGAGATGCCCCAGAAACTGCTGGGAAGACAAATGGAAGATGGAGGGATGGTCTCAGATGAGTGTGAAGGGTGGATTGAAAAGAGAAGAAAGAGCGAAAGGAGAACCTTTATTAGAAGGAAGAGATTGGTTAGACAGGCCAACAAAGAGAGAAGCCCCTTTAGCACACAGTCGTCCATCTCCACTGACTACAGGGAGAAGAAATAGAGAGAGACAGACGGAAAAAGGGAAAGAGAGAAAGCGAGAGCAAGAGAAAGAGAGAGAAAGAAAGAAAGATAAATTAATAAAGAAATAAAGATAAATTAATAAAGAAAGAAAGAAAGTAAGAGAAATTAATTAAGAAAGAAAGAAAAGAAAGAAAGAAAGAGAAATTAATAAAGAAGAAAGAGAAATTAATAAAGAAAGAAATTAAGGAGGAAAGAAAGAAAGAAAGAAAGAAAGAAAGAAAATTTAATAAAGAAAGAAAATAAGGAGGAAAGAAAGAAAGGAATTAATAAAGAAAGAAAGAAAGAAAGAAAGAGAAATTAATAAAGAAAGAAAGAAAGCAGAAGAAGTAGAAATTAAGAAAGAAGAAAAAAAGAGAGAAGGAGAAAGACAGGCAGACTTTAAAAAGTAAACATTAGTACTGATTATTATTAACTAAAATAAGATGGTTTCAGGTTACTGTGTTACTGTTTTTCATGAGAGTTGTTCATGCCACTGTAATGGTATTAGTGTATAAATGTACCTATGTGTGGATGTGGATGTGGTGTTGATGTGTGCATTTGTTTTAGTATGGAAGTACTGTAACACATATATAACTGTCTTTCTTTAGATTTAAATTTTACAGCCCAACCCAGTACATTTCAGCCTCTTATTGACCACTATGGCCATCAATGGCACTGTTACAGTGGTCGTCTTATGGAATACAGCTTTTTATTAAACTTGTTAAAGTCTTTGTACACTTCAGGGACAGATCCACTGCTATCCAGAGGAGGTTTGGACACAAGATAGTTATAAAAACTTGTGACCTCCTAAACTTGTCTCCTATTTCTTGCTTTAGTCAGCTTTACACATGTTCTATATTCCTTCCGTTTCTTAACGATGGATTTAACTAAAATCCAGTTCAGTAAATTACTCTTGGAGTTGTGTGGAGTGTTCTTTTGTCTTCATTTGCAGCCAGGAATACTGCTTATCCAGTGACTGGACCTATAAATTAGGTCAGTCACTTTAAAGGGGGCATTTACTTATTTAACATACACATTGTTATTTTAATGATATTACTTTGTAGTAAAAAAGAAGTAAAAAATAAAAATAATAATACAAAGTGTTTTTTTGTTAAAAAGCCAAATTATATTGACCATAATTCCATTTATACTTTTTATAGGCACCATATGAACTAAGCTACAGGCCAGTGAAATGCCAGTTCATTTACTGTAAATGTGTACAAATATAGAAACAACATGCAATTAAGGACTGTATTGTATTTGTAATCTCTGAAGAGTGATTTTAGTGATCTAATGGCAATCCGAAACATCCCCTTACATCCTGTTACTTATTTAAAAGATTTAGACGACTAACGGCGGGCAGATTTTTGTGGACTTCCCACTTGGTTAGTTAATCACACCGATTTGGAGCTCAGCACCAGCGCATACTGTGGCCCCTTTAATGCACAATTAGCGCTGCTCTTCCTCATACTCATATATCTGATCTTAAGTGTGTGAAAGAGGGCAGTGAGGTGGAGTTAGACCTTCATGTCCTGGGTGTAGCGCTCCATCTCACACAGCTTGGCTGTAGTCTCTCTCTCCAGAGCGTCCAGCTGCTCCTTCAGCTTCCTACAGCTCAGATCCTTCTCACACACGCTTTGTTTTATATCACTCACCCCAGTACCTGTGTGAGAGAAGAGGAAAAAGTCTGTCAGGTTATTTGCTATTATCAATCCTATGTGTGTGAGTGGTCCATTATATGCCCAGAAGCATCCAAAGAGCACTTCCAAAGAGCCTGTTACATTTTCTCGTCTGAACGCTGTGTCTCGTCTGCACTCTGTGTGGTGTACTGTACTTCTCTGCATTGTGTTGTACTGTCTGTCTGCACTGTGTTGTGCATTGCACCATGGTCCGGGAGTACATTGTACTCTGTATACAGTGGAAATATCAATAAAGCCTCTTGACTTGATTTGAGATGTCTTTATCCAGTTATTTTGCCCCGCCAAGTCTCTTAATGCTGAGTATTGTCAGATCCGATCTATGTATTTCTATAAATAATACAGCCACACAACTTGAGTAAGATGTGCTGTTCATCAATACTGAAATAAAATCACAGTTTATATAATATGACATTCCGAATGTCTGACAGCCCAATTGTTTTAAATGACTGTTTTATTGTGTGGATAATTAATCTCTCACCACATCACTTCAGCGTGATGCTGGTCGGCACAGGCATCCTGCAAGTCAATGCATCAGAGCTGGGTGCCCAACACTTTCTATCAGTTAGCCATCACACTTTTTACTGAAGTCCAACTGAACTGTACCAAGCTCAGGCACAGAGCGATCACACTAGTAAGACGAACCAGGCTTTGGGGTCAAAACATGCTAGGGCACAGTCCAGATCGAGTTATACCCTTATAGCTTTGTGAATACACTGTGATTTGATTTTCTATAATGTGTGTGTTAGCGTTAGACTACACCGCTCTTCAGTGCTGCTTGTAAACCATAAAAAAGGTGAACCTTTCAGCAATAGTTTTCATGTTCCATTGTAAAATAGCGTCCACAGGGCAGGCTTTCAACTGCTCTGTATGGGAATAATGTCCATTAATGGCACACAGTGGTAGAAATATAATATCAGAACTGGATCAGGCTTAAAATAGCCAATGTCCGATACATTAAAATATGCCTGGATTGGATTGGGACACTTTAGATAATATAGCTACTTTAAAACAACGCCCACTGCTGATATAGGCATCCAGCTCTGTGCACACAGGTTGAATAATTTCCACAGAACAGCACAGACCAATAGAACGAGCAGCTGTTCTTGAGCCTGATGTCATCATGTCCAATGCCAAGTGTAGGCTAAAGAAGTACAAAGCCCTTTTAATACCTTTATTTTTACATCCACCCTAACATGTCTCCATCATCCAATCACACATACACACATCTACCAGTTTGAAGCAGAGTGTTTTCTTACAGGTACTGTTGGTCTGCGTGAGTTCTCTCAGTCTTTCACTCAGTTTCAGTCTCTCTGGGGCCAGACCACTCAGCTGCCTCTGAACATCCTGAGAATGGCAAAGCAAAAAAAAATCAGTACATCTAATACTAGAAACATACAACATCTCAATTATGGGTCTTTAATGACTTTAACTCATAGAGGTTATTTTCAGTAATAACAAATAAACTGTGTCACTTTCTTATGAATTAGCTCAATTAACCAATTTTTAACCCACATTTGTAGAAGTGGAGATATTTTCCAGACATGGCTTTGCCACAGCATTTAAATCCCATTCATAAAGTTGCAGTGGCTGTTCTCAGCACGCCGATCTTTGTTTATTACCATGGTATCTCTTTACACATGACCTCAGTAACATCCATGAATGAACAACTGTCCACTTGTTCGGATGCCAAAATGGGCCAAAAATCTCTAATTCAAGAAACAAGGCCCAGTTGCACTAGCTGTCCGAAATAGGCTCAGATTAGGTTTATGCATTACTATGCATATAGAAGCTGGTAGCTACTAAATATTTACACCTATCCCTAAGCATTTGTAAGTTATGACGTAACTGCCGGCAACCAAAATATGGAGTGCAGCGAGAGGGGTGACAGGAATCACTTTCTCTATCGGGTGATAAGAGACAGGCTAGATCCTGTAAGTGCCTTCAGGTGAGATCAAATTATGCTAATAACCGATCTCCTTTTTCTACCGGCTTGGAGCACCAGTCAGCATTAAATGGAGCTTTACCTCCAAGTTTGCAAGTGTGTCGACAAAGTACATGTACATTTTAAGAAAACTGTTATAAAAATGACCTGTTCGCACTGTTTTTATTTTCAGCCCAACCCTATCGCTAATAAACAATACTATTCTATCTATTTGTATAAATAATAACTTTTATAATATATCAGACTAACGTATTATCCACTAAAACATTAAGCATGTGACAATTTTCTTAATCTAAACACATCTGAATGAGTTTTTAAATATATCAGTTAAGCAGCTGAGTGTGTGTACAATCCTTTACGTATTTGCCATATTTTCTGACATTTTAAACAGAAACAAATTAGACACAGTCTGCATGTCTACAATTCCGCTTTTTACTCTCATACCGAAGCAACTTACCTATTAATTATTGCCCTGCTGCTACACCGGAGACTCATTCATTTTTTAGAAAGGGTAGACTTGCATTTTTTTTACAGAACTAGATGTCTGTAGATTATTAAACAAAAAAGAAACATGCGAATCTAGACCTCAAACTGTAGCTGCAGGGAGTTGATGTCAGCGATGCGTCCGTCCCGCCTCTGATTGATGAGCTCAAGCTCCGCCCTTTGAACCCGCCTCTTGCTCTGGGCCTCGCGGAGACAGTCTGAAATCTGCTTGTGCTTGCTGCCCTGCGTAAGAGAGATAAAGACAGAGATCAGAATCTGGACACACACATACACACACACAATTTTCATTCTGAACCATAACTCTTATTTCATTTAGATGGTTTTGAGACCCCAGCTTTAAGTTAATGGGGTTACTTGGAGAGAAAGAGCAGACAAAGAGGAATAAGAATGAGGAAATATGGGCATGAAGGTGATACAGAAGAGGTAGGAGAAAAAACAGAAAGAAAGAAGAAGAGGAAGAAGAAGAAGAGGAGAAGGAAGAGGAAGAAGAGTTAGTTTAGGTTTAGGTTAATAGGTGAAGTTTAGGTTTAGGTTAAGGTGTAGTAGGTGAAGTTTAGGTTAGTTTGAGGATAGAATTAGGTTTAGGTGAAGAAAAGAAGGTGGAGCGCAATGAAGATTAAAGAAAAGAAAAAGATGTTGGTGAAGAAGTTGATGAAAATCAAATAAGATGAAGATTAAATAAGATGAAGAAGAAGAAGACAATGAAAAGCAAAGACAAGAAGATAATTAAGAAGAAGAAGAAGAATGTGATGAAGAAGAAGGTAATGAAAATTTAAAAAGGTGATGACTGAGAAAGATGAAGAAGAAGGCAATGAAGAAGAAAAAAGAAAGCAATAAAGACAAAAGAAAATAAGATGATGATGATGAAGAAGAAGAAGATAAAGATTGAAGAAGAGGAAGAAGAAGAAGAAGAAGAAGAAGAAGAAGGTGATGAAGAAGGTGATGAAAATCAAAAGTGATGATTGAAGAAGCCGAAGACGAAGCAGGCAAGGACGATTAAAGAAAAGAAGATGAAGGAGAAGAAGAAGGTAATGAAGAAGGTGATGAAAATCAAAGGTGATGAAGTAAGAAAAAGAAGAAGAAGAAAGCAATGAAGATCAAAGAAAAGCAAAAGATGATGAAAGAGAAAAGATGGTGATGATGACTGAAGAAGAAAAAGCTGTATGAAAGCTGCATACACAGATGACAGAGAGAAAGAGAGAGAAAGAGAAAGAGAGAGAACAGAGGTGTATCACTCAGAAGAGAGAGGTTTACGTGAAAGCTGTTTGAAAATGAGAATGTGAGAATGTGAGAGCAGTTGCGGAAAGATCAATGTGTGGTTAAGAGCGTACGGCTTAATTTGAATACCAGCAACGGGCTCTGGAGCATCTCTTTCTTAAATGACTGTAACTTGCTTTCACGATTAAAAGGGGGTGGGTGGTGGTGGTGGGGGGGGTGTCTCATTGCATATAGAGAGGTGTAAATCTCACCACAGCCTCCAGCTCCAGCTCCAGGCTTCTCTTCCTGGCTGTGAGTCTCTCTATGTCTCTCTGCTCTCTCTCTCTCTGATTCTGGAGCTCTGCCCGCTTCGTCCTCTCCCACTCCATCCGCCTCTGTCGCTCTGCTGCCTGAGAGAGAGGAAGAAGGTGAGAGAGAAGTCCATATTACCTGATTACTGTCAGTTATCTGCCTCAGGACTGGGTAATGTGAACATGGTCTTGTCCTCCCTTTTCTTTCCTCTGATGTGGAAGGGGTGATGTGGTCAGGGTCGCAGTGGGTCTGGAGCCTACTGGGAATGATTGGGCACAAGGTAGGAACACTCCCTGTAGAGGGCACTAGTTCATCACACACTTTTTTACTCACACCTGCACTCTTAAAAATGCAGATGCTTCAAATGGTTCTTTGAGTGATGCTACAGAAGAACCACTTATGGTTTTTCTTAAAGAAGTCTGTAATAGAGATGTGTGAGTGTGAAGAGCCTTTTAGGTGGTAAGGTCCCTTTACATCAAGTGAACGATCATCACACTCACACATCACTATTATAGACATGGGACCAAAATCGGTTCTTCTATGCCGTTGCTCAAAATGTTTAAGGTTGTAGGGGCAATATACCACAGGAGGGAGGAAACCAGAATACCCACACAGACACACCACACACAGTGCCCTTCATGCACTTCATCTGATACAAAAACAGTTTCCGCCCTAGTAGCGTACCTCCTGCCGCTCCAAGTCCTTCAGCCTCTCCTCCTCCTTCTGTCTCTCCATCTCCCTCTGCATCTCCATCCGTCGCTCCTCCTCTCTCTGCCTGCGCAGCGCCAGCTCCCGCGTCTCCCTCTCCCTTCGCTCCTGCTCCTCTCTCTCTTTCTGCCGTCTCCTCTCCTCCTCTCTCCGCTCCTCCTCCCGTCTCCGCTCCTGCTCCCTCCGCTGCTCCTCTTGCAGGGCCAGTCGCCGCTTCTCTAGCTCCAAGCTGCCCCTCTGGAAGTTCTCCTTTAGCTTGTCCTCAAACGACACTGAGAGAGACAGAGCTTGAAAAAAATAATATTAACACCCCTCTGATCCCCAGTGAGCTCAATCCACCAAGACTTGGTATGTGAAGATTGCTTTTGCTGAATTTGCCCTGGTGTTACAAAGCTCATGTAGCGAACAAGTAATGTAAGCAGTACAACTCAGAAATTAGCATGGTGATAGCTGCACGCCTAAATCATCACAAACTCGCCTCCATCCATGTCAACTTGTTGAACAGGCTCATATCCTACATTTTACTTGTCCAAAGAGCTCTGTTTTTACAGTCTGCGCAGGTATATGACCCAAAAACAGTCGTAATTCATTTATACGTCTCCATTTTCCAGCCTCTTTTTATCCCTTTGACTTTAACATGTTTTTTGTTACTCTGCCTTTTAAACTGATATTATAGAATTGTCTTTATATGTGAAAACATTTATATTAATTTATAAAATTGAACAATAAATGAAATTAAACAAGGACATAAAAGATTTCGTAGGGGTATTGTCCTCGACCCCTTCTGCCAGTTCCGGCAGCTTCTTACTGGGAGAAAGACAGTAAGGAGACACTAAGGAGAAAAACAGTGATCATTTCTCCTGACACAAACCTTTTTCAATCAAACAGGCTGTTTTTGTTGCTGCACCTTTAAGACTGTAATATGTAAACGACTGTGCTCTGTTCTGAATGGCTGCCCTGCGTTGTGCCTCATACAAAAAGTGGGCCAAGCTGAATCTTCAATGAATGGACATGGCTGTAGCATTGCCATAGGCTGAATAGGTAGAGATATGTAATGTTCACACATTACATCATACATCTTTTATTCCTAAATTCACTTTAACATAATATAAGCCCTTTAAGCTCTTAAACAGCCTAGGGCCCACTGGCGACTCGTAAGTGTTATTACAAACTTTTATTACCAAAGAACAGCCCCACCAGTTTGTACAGACGTCCTTGTAGTTACTAAGCAATACGCCTTAGCGAGCAATAAGCCTCACTGGCCACATACAGCCAGTGAGTAGCTGTATGAGGACTATAAGTGGATGCACAGCATGCCAATATGCAGTTCCACTAGTGTGTGTGTGTGTGTGCATGTGTGTGTTTACCGTTGCTCTTGCCTTTCTGTGAAAGTTCTGGTTCGATGAGCTCAGTGCTGATTAGAGGAATGGAGCCATTCAGCAGGTCACATGACTTCCCTGTTCTATACACATACATACAAACATATCCACACAAACAACAACCCAATACTAATCAGTACTGAAACATCAGTGTTTTCAGAGCCACCTGATTCAGCTCATTTATAATCTGATCACCTCTGTGTTTCTAATAAAGTGGCCAGTGAGTGGAAGCAGAAGGTAGGGGTTTCTAATAAAGTGGCCAGGGTGTGGAAGTACAAGGTAGGTGTTTCTAATAAAGTGGCCAGTGAGTGAAAGCACAAGGTGGGGGTTTCTAATAAAGTGACCAGTGTGTGGAAGCACAAGGTGGGTTTTTTTAATAAAGTGGCCAGTGAGTGAAAGTACAACACATTACCTGAAAGACGGTGGCACTAGGTCAGCAGGTAGTGTGAGAGGTAAAGGGTGGCCTGTTTTGGCCATGTCCACCAGGTGCATAGCCAGAATAAACTCTTCTGCACGCAACTGGCCATCACGATCAATGTCTGCTAAAGTCCTAGTGATAGAAACACACGTTTTCGCACACACATAAGGACACGTACATGTTTGCACTATGATAATGTTGTAAAGCGTGTTGTTAAGATAGTTTTTTAGAGTGTGGTCAAGGCTTTATAAAATCTGCTGGAATATTTATTTAAAAACATGCCAGTTTATTAATGAAGTGTTATGAGCACTCACCATATGGTGGCCAGCTGAGTCTGTGTGAGGTTAGAGGCAGTTAGGGCGTTTCTGACCTGGGGACCTGCAAACACAACATTATCACATTATACACACCACCTCTCTCACACACACATACACAGCAAAAGTATCCAGACACCCTTGTAATTTGTGAATTCATCTTTTTGAGCTGCATCTATTGCTGACACAGCTTGTGTAATCTCCTGGAGTAGCCACACATGAACCTGAGGTCACCATGTCCACTGCCAGTCCAAGCTGTTACTGCAACAAACCCCTTTATAATAACCTTGATCAAAAGAAATGCTGAACGAGCAGGTGTCTACAAACTCACAATAACCTATTTAAATGAATTAATTACATGTAGATTGACAAGCACACGCAGGACACAACACACACACACCTGACAGGTATCCGCTCATCAGTTTGTCCAGACTGTTAAACTGCTGGCGGTACTTGAGACGGGACGACTGAGGCACTGCCCAATCAGACGCGCCAGTTTTGGGGGAGTTACTTGCCAGGGAGGTGGTGGAGGAGGAGTTAGAGCTGTGGAAGCCAATAGGGAATTAAATATCAGAACACATGAATGAATACACTTCATAATCCCACACACATCCTGATAAAACACAGATAAATATGCTTAAGAAGCACATAGAGCAACAAAACACCACCCAGTCTCAATTAATCAAATTAATTAACTCAATCAAACAAATCCTCAGTATCACTTCTGTTCATTTTCTGCAGCAGAACAAGTATACAACACACATCTTGGGATACATCTTTGCACGGACCAGACTTTTAAGCACAGTCCGTGTGTTTCAGGGGAGGACCTGGTGAAGGTCTTTCCAAAAGCTTAATGTTAGCCTGCTTTGCCTATTCCACAGCCATCTCTGATGTGTGTTTGGGGTCACTGTCCTGCTGGCACATCCAGCTGTGTCCAAGTTTTAACTAGCTGACGCTTTCGTCTCCCTGTTCCTTATCTACTCTGTGCAATCTACCAGTTTCACTGGCAGAAAAACAGCAGTCCCACATGCTTAACAGCTGGTACAGTGTTCTTAAGGGTTGAATGCCTCACCAGTAGTCCTCCAATTATCTATGTCTCATTAGAGCATAAAACCTTTCTCTGGAAGGTTTTCTCATGGTCTGTGCGGTCAGCTACAAACTTTGGATGAGCTCGAAGGTGATCGTTTTGGAGCAGGGACTTCTTTCTTGGAAAGAAGCCTCTTAGTCTATGGTGATGTAAAACTCACTCACTCAGGTCTGTGCCTCAGTGGTTCTTGGGTTGTTTCTGATCACCATCTGAACCAATTCCTCTTATCTGAAGGTGATAATTTGGGTCTTCTTCCATTCTTTGGCAAAGTGGTTGCATCCCCCAATGGCTTATTTTTGTTTCAGCACCTCTGAATCAATCATCTAAGTGATGATTTGTTAGAAAATCCCCCAAATTTGTTTGTTTTTCTATAAAAGATGTATGTTATCACTCATTCTGCTCCAGAAAAATAAACATTCAAAGAACTGAATGAGAGACCAATACTGACATTACTCATGATAGGTTTATGTAAACCCATCCACAACTATATATATGTAAATATGTGTATGAAATATACATACACACACACACACACACACTGAGATGCATACATTGGACAGCAGCAATGTATAAATGCAAAAATATACATTACATACTGTATACCTCTAATATAATATAACATTATATTTAATCTCTTTGTCTGAAATCTCAGCCAACATCACTGAGGAACTAGACAGAGTAAGATTTGGATTTAATTGTTTTGTCTGGTGACATCATTTCCTATTACCACCCATTCTGTTATCTGCAAGACAGGAAGCTCTCAGGTTGTTGATGTGGGGCATTTTAGTGGGTTTGCTGTGTCACTGTTGATTGAATGAAAGATGTGCTTGTTTAATATTTATGAAGAACACTAACATGAACTTCAAGATGGGCCGTTGAAAAAAACATTACAGGGCCCATATTCTGCATTTTATGAGTTGTTTGATTTATGTACCAAAACAGTCTGTTTTTTTTCTGAATGAAATCTAAAAGGTCCAACGTTTAACCTCTTATTATTCGTTAGACATAAAGAGTAAATCTGAGCTGAAGTACTTCCATACACTATAAATTCAGGGTATGTGGATATTTGTAAATGCATTTCATTTTTTGTGACATCACAAAAACACTACCTTTAACAAAAACAGGCTTTGTAGCTTGGTTTCCATATCATAATGGTATTCCATATGCAACATGTGTGAGTGAGTGTGTGTTTGTGTGTGTGTGGGTACAGGTTTTCTAAGCAGTTTCCAATCTTAGTTCCTTAACATCACACACACTGTGCAAATGTGAAAAGCTGACTGACTAAAGTTACTGAGGTCACACTGAGGTGAGGAATTGCATTAGCATATTTAGCAAGATTAGCTAATGGAGCAGTACCACTCTTAACAGTAGTGCAACAGGAACTGTTGTGTGTGTTGTAGTGTTTGCTTATGTGAGAGTCAACATGCTGCACACACTAGTACAAGCAAACACACTTCTTTTACTTTCTGAACACACAGGCTAAACGCACTGACTAGCCTCATTTTTCACATAATATAAACATGACAGTTCTTCACAATGTGTCAAAAAATGTCCTGAATAATGACACAATAGTAATGCTCCAAAATGACTTGGCCATTAGAAACATTTTGGTGGGCTTGTCAGCTACATTAGCCTTGTAGCTTAAGTGCTTAAAATAAAGAAGTAAACCTCTGACACCAAACATGCCTTGACTAATCGGCTACATTTGGAGTAACTTTGCTTTACTTTCATTTAAAAGCAATGTGAATATGTGAACATGAGCAGAAGTGGAATGAAGTATGAATGGGTCGCTTTGCTTGACGCATCCATATGGGTTGCTTTACCTGCTGGAAGCCAGGTCCAAGAGTGAGTGAGATTTGCTCAGGCCTGTAGAGAGAGGGATAACTAAAAAGGGGGGGCATAAACAAGCACAAGTTACTCCATCAGCACTTTATAACTTACAGCATAATTGTTTAATCATTATATGTGCACTACCACACACTATGGCTAATAACCTTACATAGACAGGTCTCCTAGGTACTATTATAGGTATTATTTATACATAACAATATTTAAATTACATATATCACATGTGGGCCAGATTATTATTATGCATTAAAATAATAATAACAATAATAATACATAAAACACATTGATAATATTTATACTGCACACACAGCTGTGCCATGACCTCATGTCCAAACCTGTGTGGGTGTTACCTGCCGTCGGTGCGAGCAGAGTAGCAGTGCCGTTGGGTAAGGCTGGCATACTGAGGGAGTCAGGGATCAGTGGCATGGGCAGGGCCCCGGGCAGCATGGGGGGCACAGCTGGCATAGAGGTCAATGAGGTCATAGAGGTCACAGAGGTCCCAGAGGAGCCGAGAGGCATGGGTGTGAGCATGGGCATTGATGGCATGACAGACAGATTGGGCATGGATCCCATACCTGCAAAACCCAATGTGTACATTTATACTGGACACAGCCTCCTTGTGCTGTTTATCTGATTAAAATGCAAAATAAGAGACATAATTCACATGAAAAAAACACAAATGCTTGTGCTTTATGAGGTACGCATCGACTACACTGCTTTCTGCTCTAGTTCTCTAGACCATTTCCTACTAATTACTCTGGATTTAAAGATACACTAAAATGGGACAAAAAACCTGTATTAATCTAGATGATTAATGAGAGTTCAGTACATACAGTGGGGAAAAAAAGTATTTAGTCAGTCACCAATTGTGCAAGTTCTCCCACTTAAAAAGATGAAAGAGGCCTGTAATTGACATCATAGGTAGACCTCAACTATGAAAAAATTCAGAAATTCACATTGTCTGATTTTTAAAGAATTTATTTGCAAATAATGGTGGAAAAGAAGTATTTGGTCAATAACAAAAGTTCATCTCAATACCTTGTTATATATCCTTTGTTGGCAATGACAGAGGTCAAATTTTTTCTGTAGATCTTCACAAGGTTGGCACACACTGTTGCTGGTATGTTGGCCCATTCCTCCATGCAGATCTCCTCTAGAGCAGTGATGTTTTGGGGCTGTCGGCGGGCAACACAGACTTTCAACTCCCTCCAAAGGTTTTCTATGGGGTTGAGATCTGGAGACTGGCTAGGCCTCTCCAGGACCTTGAAATGCTTCTTACAAAGCCACTCCTTTGTTGCCCTGGCAGTATGCTTGGGATCATTGTCATGCTGAAAGACCCAGCCATGTTTCATCTTCAATGCCCTTGCTGATGGAAGGAGGTTTGCACTCACAATACATGGCCCCATTCATTCTTTCATGTACACGGACCTGTCGTCCTAGTCCCTTTGCAGAGAAACAGCCCCAAAGCATGATGTAGCCACCCCCATGCTTCACAGTTGGTATGGTGTTCTTTGGATGCAACTCAGCATTCACTCTCCTCCAAAAACAGCGAGTTGTGTTTGTACCAAACAGTTCTACTTTGGTTTCATCTGACCATAAGACATTCTCCCAATACTCTTCCGGAACATCCAAATGCTGTCTAGCAAACTTCAGACGCGCCCGGACATGTACTGGCTTAAGCAGGGGAACACGTCTGGCACTGCAAGATCTGAGTCCCTGGCGGCGTAGTGTGTTACTGACGGTAGCCTTTGTAACGTTGGTCCCAGCTTTCTGCAGGTCATTCACTAGGTCCCCCCGTGTGGTTCTGGGATTTTTGCTCACCGTTCTTGTGATCATTTTCACCCCACGGGCTGAGATCTTGCGTGAAGCCCCGGATCGAGGGAGATTAGCAGTGGTCTTATAGGTCTCCCATTTTCTGATTATTGCTCCCACAGTAGATTTCTTCACACCAAGCTGCTGCCTATTGCAGATTCAGTCTTCCCAGCCTGGTGCAGGTCTACAATTTTGCTTCTGGTGTCCTTCGACAGCTCTTTGGTCTTCACCATAGTGGAGTTTGGAGTGTGACTGTTTGAGGTTGTGGTACTGTTACTCGTGGTACTCGTACTGTTAACTAGTTCAAACAGGTGCCATTAATACAGGTAATGAGTGGAGGACAGAGAAGCCTCTTAAAAAAGAAGTTACAGGTCTGTGACAGCCAGAAATCTTGCTTGTTTGTAGGTGACCAAATACTTATTCTCCACCATTATTTGCAAATAAATTCTTTAAAAATCAGGCAATGTGATTTTCAGAATTTTTTCTCTCATTTTATCTCTCATAGTTGAGGTCTATCTATGATGTCAATTACAGGCCTCTCTCATTTTTTAAAGTGGGAGAACTTGCATAATTGGTGACTGACTAAATACTTTTTTTCCCCCACTGTATACCTGATGTCCTCCCTCAAATGCAAAACCCACGTAAGTAAAATGGAGCTCTAAGACAGGCCAATTCCAAAACCCCAAAACTGTAATGCAACAGCCTTGACTTGTCACATTTACGCCCCCAAAATAAAAACAACAGGGTTGTAAATAGACTTGTTAAACCCATCGGAGCCTTTTTTTTAATCCCACATACCTACTTTTGATACATCAAACAAGAACTTAAAGTACTCAATATATGTATTCTATGGCACCTTCCCCAAAAAATGCACAGCTCCAATTTGAAATGTTAAGCCAATGTTGGCATATCAAGATTGTATTGCCTTACGATTTACAATTTATAATTTACTGGCCTTACGATCCCTCAGTCTGAAGCACAGTTAGCAACTAGTCAGTTTATACACTGTTTATGTGAGTGTATTTGCAGCATATGCAGGTCTGTGTTTAAATACAGTATATATCAGTTAAAAAAAGTTTATATAGGGCATATAGAAATGTAAATGTAAATACTGTAAATGCTCCCACATACTCCCACCCAAAGCCAAACCAAGGGTCTGAGGGTCTGCTAAACACATTAATAACACATATAGGTACTGATATAGGGTATTCTCCAAAGGTCTAGTGCAGAAGGTAAGTCTGGGAGTGTTTTGGCCAGATGAAGTGAGGGGCTCCCTTTGCTGAACTGGGCTCCTGCATGAGTTCTTATGGTATCAGCTGAATTGCTCAGCGCAGCAATCAGCCAAGACTGGGCCCTACCGAAGCGTGAGGCTGATGTCATCACTGGGGCAGGCGTCTGCTTCATGATGACAGGAAGAGAGGAGGGCAGCGGCTGACCCTGCAGCTGCAGTTTAATCAGCTTCATGGCAATGGAGAACTCCAATCTGTCCATCTTTCCGTCCCGGCCCATGTCGGCCAACGCCCTGAGAGAGAAGAGGGAGATTGGAGACAGGCGGAAAGAAAAAGGAGAGGGTGAAAAGATGAAGAGAGGAGGGTTATGAAAAAGGAGTGCTTTATGGCCAGTCAAAAACAAACAGCAATAATAATAAACTTCACAAAAAAAAGCTGGTTTGTGGTGTAATTTGAAGCACAAGGCTGTGATTCTGTTCGCTGTGGGAGTAATTTTGCATCCTATTTGTGAACACAGAGGAATGTTTACTCCAGCCCATAAACCACGGATGAGGAGGAGGTTAAGAAACATTAAGAAGTCTCCACCCAGCACACATACACACACAATCTATCCAAGTAGCCAAAGCCACAAAAACATCTAAAAACACACACGCACACACACACACACACTCATATCATAACATAATCATCAGTAAAATCTATACAGTCATATCAGAATATTATGACCACCTGTCTAATAGTGGGAATAACAACCCTTGGCTCAGACGACACTAGTGAAATGTCATGTCATGGACTGCATTAGGTGATGGGAGGTGTTCATTATAGAGGTTAACTGCTCTATATCCCTGTACCACTTGCCGGAGTCGTCGTTTCCCTCTGGCGTCAATGGCCCATGGGTCACTACTGTTTTGCTGTTGGGAGGCCCTCAATGTGTGGGCCAATCTCTGTATACCTTTATTACGCCACCTTTAGAACATACAACGAAGTCAGTGGTTTCTGAGATGCATACTTTGCCCGTGACGATCGGTTTGCACTCGCTACAACTGACCAGTGTGCTCGCTTATATATATATATGTACAGCAAACCCTGTCACATGGCATCTGTGGCGTCCTGGGTCGACTTAATTCCAAGTCAGGGCTGGTCATAATGTTCTGATATGACTAGATGATTTGTAGTGCAGGGCTGTAGAGGTTTGTATTGCTAACATTTTCTATGTTTTTTGCTCAGTATTATGTATTTGCATGTATATTATAATATATTACTGCACAAATGTACACACGTAAACACGCAAGTAACAGGGCAAATTAAAAATTCATCAAAACCGAAATTCAGAACCTCTAATCAATTTAATCTTGTCCATTGCGATTATTTATATTTTTTTAAAACATGTACTTTCCCTAATCTGTGTGTGTTCATCTACGGTTTCAATTAGTGTGTGTTTTCCACAATACCCCCAGCTAACTCAAAGATTTACTAGATTTGTTTAAGTCCACCATCTGCAGCTCCTTGGATTTAACCTAACGAAGCACTGGTTAGATGAACCAGGGACTAGATGAAACTACAGGCCTTGCTGACGGAGTTTGGAAGTGGTTAAATGAAGACACTGGGTGAAAACAATCGTTACACTGTTATTATAAAGTATTAAAAAAACTTTGTTAAACAGATTTTAAAAATATTCTAAGTTATGTCACATCACCAAAATTTATGTCTAAAAAAGTTATATGCATATGCTATTTGTAACCACTTGACATATTTTCTGAGCAGGTGCACAAGATGTTTATATATAGTACAGTATATAGTACTATGTTTGGGTGTGGCATACAGAAACATGTGAGTAAAAGCAAGTAAAACATGGCCAGATAAAGATGCGGTTATTCTTTAATATGTTAAGCTCCGTTAACATCTCCCAAAGCTCTGTTTGGGAGAAAAGACCATTCTTTGTGGGCATCCATTTAAGCTGTGTAGAGGAGCCAATGGTTGCTGACTGTTGTGCCAAGGAGTCTGTGTTGACTTCAGAACCCCACCCATTGAAACTATTGAACTATTGCAACAAATTTAATTAATTTGACGCCTCTGACTCTCAAAAGGGGCTTTCTTCTTCTGTACCCAACCATCTGCCATCATTGTTTGAAGCCTCTATCCCCTGTTTTATCACCCGTGATACCAGAAAGTGACATTACTCATCCTTTAACCCCTTAAGAAGCCTATGGACCGCCGGCAGTCCGAAAGTGTTATTACAAACTTTTATTACTATTTTATTACTTTAGAATAGCCCCACCAGTCTGTACAGAAGTCCCTGTAGTTACTGACTAATACACCTTGTCTAATAAGTCTTTCTGCGTTAAGGGGTTTAGAAGTACTCCAAGTGGGTATATCACCCACTACTGGTGTAATGAACAAGTGGGTTTGTCTCGAATTTGTCACTTAGACATTAATTATACATTCAATGTTTCTGTTGTATAAACAGTCTTGAAAACACAGCCACAGGAGGGCTAAATATGGACAACAAAAACAACAGCAGCGTGATTACAAAATAAACCAGAGAGAAAAAGAAGAGAGAGAAAAAAGAGAGAGAGAGCTGACACACAAGACAGTCTCTACATAAACAATCAGATGAACCTGATTAGATGTGTGTACTGTTGGGGTGTGTCCGTGTGCATGCATGCATGTGTATGTGTGTGTGCTCTTACCAGATCTCAGCAAGGACTGATGCAGGAAGGCCAGACTGCAGGAAAAACTTGCGTGCTTGATCTCCTATACATGCACACATACACAAACACAATTAACAATACACGTACAAACACAGGATGCAAATATACACAATATGTCCAAAAGTATCCGGGCACCCCTTCTAAGCAGTAAATTCAGCTACTTAATTCAGCAGTACACCCACTGCTGACACAGGTGTTCAAATGCTCACACAGCTTGACTAATCTCCATAGAAATGCTGTACATGAGCCTCTGTTCACCAGGCTCACCATGCCTAATGCTAGAGGCATAAAGCCACCCAACGTTGGGATGGGGAACAGAGGATCTGTTTTCTCTCGAGTGATGGGGCTCCATCCAATAAGTCTGGAATGAGCTGGAGTTGCAGAACTAATCACTGAACCTCCTCAGTACCTGACCTCACTGATGCTCTTGTGGCTCTTGAATGCAGTCATATCCTCCTTATAGCAATGTCCCCACATTTTGTGTAAATCCTTTCCAGAAGAGGTTGTTACGGCAACAAAGCAGGATGAATGCCCTGTTGAATTCAGGTGAAATGCTGGAGGAGCAGGTGTTTATATACACTTGGGCATTTCATGTACTTTTTATGTGTGTGTGTGTGAGGCAATGACATCAATGTTTCTGTACAGCGGCTCAGTGTTTGCTTTTGACCCGGATTCACTTCCTAGCTATTGCTCTACTTGAGAGTGTGTGTGCGCGTGTGTACACTCACCTGACACATATCCAAGTGTGGGAGTAAGAGAGTCAAACTGTTTATCATGTTTTCCTCTCTCCTCTGGAGTTATAGCCCAAATATTAAACCCCCCTGAGAGAGAGAGAGAGAGAGAGAGAGAGAGAGAGAGAATCATAAAAACACAGAATATTTACAATACTTACAATACAGCATATATTTAGTAGCTGTTTACTAAATTTATAGCAGTTACTGAATCATTTATAGAATGTAGATGGATTATAGATCCGGAATAATCCATAGTAGACTCTGAATAATTAATAGTAGTTACTGAATAATTCATAGGCGATATTGAATAATTCATATGAGATACAGAATAATTCATAGTAGATCCTGAATCATTTATAGCAGACACTGAATAATTAATTGTAGATACCGAATAAATTAAAGTAGATACAGAATAATTCATAGTAGATACTGAACAGAGAGACACTGGGATCAGGACAGGCTTCATAACACACACACACACACACACACACACACACACACACACACACATTATGCTCAGCAGGGCAAGGAAAAAGCGAGCTAGCCATTAGACATCCATCTACCTGCAGACTCACATTTAATGGATAAATCCAATACTTTCACATGCTCTCTCATTCAAGTGCACTCTCTCCCATTATCCACCCCCCCACCCCCGTCTCTCACACACACAAACAAACACACATACACACACACACACACACACACACACACACTCACATTTAAACCTTGCACTCAATCTCTAATGGCCAATCCTAATACCTGCTCTAAAAGTGGACAACAAAGAAGAAGAAAAGGAACAGAACAAGCAACATAATGATGGGAACAATTGAACAGATGTGTAATTGGAATGTGAAATCAATATCATTAATATGATATTTGAAATGACATAATTTCAAAATGAACACACTTGTAATTAAAATCTATCCATTTATATTCGGGTGAAAAATGTGATCCTGATATGTGCCTGATATAAGGAGAATTGTATTGAATTGTTAACATTTCTGTGTAGTTCAGTGATTTAAATGTAAGCAGTTGTTCAGAGTGGTGTGAAATGGGAGAGAAATTGACTGTTATGTACTATCCCAACCCACCAGTGAACCTCCACTTGTCTCCCGAGCTTCATATGGAATGCTGATGATGGTAAACTCTTCTCAAAATTGTGGTAAAACTGTGTGAACTCAAAACTACTTGGTGTAATAACGCTGTGAAAGTTGTATGAAAGACATCAGGGTCTATTGACAACCACTGTGAACAATTCTGACTCAGTAAGTTTCTCTTGTGTGGAGCTGTTTACACCAAAAACACTGTCAGAATTCCCCTCAATATTTCCAGCATGCCCCCATCCCATTCTAGTGTGTGGGGTCTAATTGTATGGGTCCTGTGTGATAACCTCAAATGGCGAATGTGTTCATGTACTCACAGCGAAACAGGAAATACCACTGTGAGACCAGTGGCACTTCCTGGTGGCAACTTCTAATCCAAACATCACTCTCTTTCACACACACACACACACACACACACACATACACATACACATACACACACATACACACATACACACACATACACACACTAACCCAAACAGCAACTCTTAAAGCCCTGCAGTCCCTGGAGGACTAACATGAGCAACAACAAATTCACAGACTCTCTCTCTTACACACACACACACACACACACACTAGAGATAGTCCTAATCTCTGGGGTTTAAATTTTAAACCACAGCAACCTTCAGAGGCAGTGTGCACAAGGTGTGAAAAAAACATGCAGAACACAAAGAGGCTGGCCAATAATAACCTTGGACAGTTAACTTCAAAATAAATATGCAAAGAAATTTTGAAAGTGGGTTTTCAGAACATTCCTAAACATCCCAAAACACCTGAGATGAAATACCTTGGGATCAAAGAAGGAACACCAAAGAAAAGTAACTGGAGGATGTTCAGCATTGCGGTATTTCAGCAAAGTGGGAAGGCAAGTTCAGCCCTTAATAGATAGATATATAACTTTGTTAATACCAGAAGGAACATCAGGTATATTAATATTAATATTAATAATAATAATAATAATAATAACAAAAATAATAAGAGAGGTATCTAGCTGCCGATAAAAGATGTGTTCAATTCGTGAAGGCAGCATAGATGTATCCTTCGCTGCCTTTCGTATCCCATAATCCTCTGGGATGGCAATCTTTACAAAAGATGTTTACGTTTATTTTCTCTTAATATTTAATTCTCAGTGTTTCAGCCTAGTTTTAGATTTTCACTTGTTGGTATCCTGGCAATGTCATGAAGTATTGCTGCCTTCAAAGTGCTTCTCAAGCGTGATTCAGTTGCAGGCAGCTGCCTTCATCACAATGCTAACTTCTAAGGTACTTACTTATGAGACAGCATAGGCAACAAGGCACTGAGGTGGCTGCCTTCCGTTTCTGACACAGTGGAAAGCCCCTCGGTTGGGCAGTAACCCTGTGCTGGGTTAAACTGAAGCCCCAGCTGGGTGGAGGTAATGATCTTCAAAATAAAATCCCCATTTAAAATCCCCCAAATTTTCCCACATTTCATTTCCTAATTAAAAGCATTTTTGATTGAAGTCAGCACATTGAAAATACTGTTAGGTTAGATGTAAATGAATATGATCTTAATAGAAATACATTAAAATGGTTTTATAATTACAGAGAGGTCCTGGTAAACACTTGTTGTGTTGTGGGTGGCAAGCTAGCTAAGTGCATCTGCTGTATTCATTTGTTTTGTGGATGGTATTTAGCTGCTATCTAATTGTAGTGGCTGTATTACATTTGTTTGAAGGATATAATTAGCTTGCTAGTTAAGTGTAGCTGCTGTATCCGTTCATTTTTCTGTATGTAATGAGGTAGCTAGCTAAGTGTAGACGCAATATGAATTTGCGACTCCCTGAGAGACTCAGGGAACAGCATCTTCAGCAGGAAGTGGCACAAAACCGCAGCCGATGGAATCACTGATTAATTGGCATATATATATTTTTCCAACTCTCTGGATAAGAGCTTAAAATACGCAACGCTTTTAAATTGAACGCTCAATGCAACTGAGAAGCTAAAAATAGGTAAGGTTACACAAAAAAGTTTCGTAGTTGTGTGTGCGGGAGATGAAGCCGGAGATAGAACAGAGTGCTATAGAAGGCAACAGAACACGGGTGCTGTTGCGGCTCAGCTGGTGATTAATGTCAGAAAACACACT
The DNA here is from genome assembly GCF_030463535.1 of Salminus brasiliensis. NCBI lineage: Eukaryota > Metazoa > Chordata > Actinopteri > Characiformes > Bryconidae > Salminus > Salminus brasiliensis. The sequence continues at coordinate 31,388,427 of NC_132878.1, forward strand.
GTACGTCCTGCAGCCAGCGGCGTTCTGCACTCAGGGCAATCTGCTATCTCACAGAGAACTAGAACAGTGTGGTGTGTTGGTGCTACACGTTCGTGCAAAACTCTGAGATAAAGAGAGCTAGAAAAATACAAACACACACACACACAGTCTCCTGCCACCTGTTGCATTCTCCCTCGGTTCACAGTTTTCCCCCTCGTCAGCAGGACTGTGATTCAGAAAGAGGTCGTCATGATTAATTAAGTGCTAGAATGTGGATTCATGTGAGGCTTTTCTTGGCAAAAATGAAACAGCACCCTCCTGTCCTTTAGCCGAGGACAATAACTCTCGACACTTAGCCCGCCCCTAGAGGAGTTTTATTCTAATAAACTATATTTTAAGGATATTACACTTTAACAGAAAGACAGAAAGAGGGAATGTGTACAGTTGAAGTTTAGGGCGGGAGAAAATCCCTTTTCACTGTTGAGTGAGACTGGGCTCCGGAATCAGGTCCCTCAACAATGACGCCATGGCAACAAAGTGTATTGCTGTGGGAACCAGGCTGCCTCTGAGCCTAAGAGATCTGCTGGGATACAACACAGTCTCTGCTGTAGACGAGCAGAGAAATACCGGCCTACTGCCATCTGGCCTAATAACACAGCAATAGTGCTGGCCTAATGTAGGCCTAGTAGTGGCCTCGCACCGATTTAATGACGGCTTAATCTGGGCACAGCAGTGCTCTGATGCTGGCTTAATGTAGGCCTAGTAGTGGCCCAGCACTGCTATAATGCTGGTCTAATCAGGACATAGCAGTGGTCTGATGCTCGCTTAATGTAGGCCTAGTAGTGGACTAGCACTTCTATAATGCTGGTCTAATGAGGTCATAGCAGTGGTCTGATGCTCGCTTAATGTAGGCCTAGTAGTGGACTAGCATTTCTATAATGCTGGCCCAAACAGGGCATAGTAGTGGTCTAATGCTCGCTTAATGTAGGAATAGTAGTGGCCCAGCACTGCTATAATGCTGGTCTAATCAGGGCATAGCAGTGGTCTTATGCTCGCTTAATGTAGGCCTAGTAGTGGACTAGCACTGCTATAATGCTGGTCTAATCAGGACATATTAGTGGTCTAAGGCTTGCTTAATGTAGGCCTAGTAGTGGCCTAGCACTTCTATAATGCTGGTCTAATCAGGGCACAGTAGTGGTCTGTTGCTGGCTTATAGCACTGCTATAATGCTGGTCTAATGTCAGCCAAGTAGTAGTCTTAAGGCCGTCACACACTGGACTTCTAAAAAAACAATCTAGCACATATACACATAGCATATACCACTATATAGCATATACCATGTAGGGAAAACTGCAGAGGTTGCTGTAACAACAGCATCTTAAAAAATCTTACTGTTACACTATCGCTACCATGTTCAGACTCCCATGTTTTTTTTTTCCCAATCTAGGCACAAAGATTGATCCAATATCATACTGTACTACACAGTTCTACAATGTTCACACCGTCCAGAATGTTCTGAATGTTCCTCCTTCTCAATATTGTACAGTGTTCCCCCAATCCATTCCCAGTGTTCTTCCCATCCACACTGTTTCACTCCCATGGATTTTCCAAAACTTGACACTAGGATTTCAGGTGCATGCCCCCCTGTTCTTCTTTAGTTTGGGGGGTTGACCTTAGTCGGCTTGCCTAACATTAGCCTAGGCCTAGCTCTTACAGATTCTGAAAAACGTCACTTCACCCTTGCTTCAAAACAGCCTTACTGTGTGCAGAATTTGTTTAAAGCGATGTCCACTGGCTTGTATTGGGCTTATATTTCACATAAACCTGAGAATCCAGTTCCTTATCTTTTGTTTTCTGCTGTTATCCCAGCCTAGCATTGCTATTCCACCAATATGTGCATGCTAGCACTCATACAAAAGCTCAGACATGGGAGTGTTTTCTTTTCCTGAAGTCTTGACATTATTTTGGATCTGGCTACTGACATTCTTCTCCCCCAGAGTCACTAACGTTCAAATAACATTCCTTAAAGTACTGTTTTGCCAGCTACGCTCTATAAACAGTAGGCACTCTTCAGCATTGCAGAAAGACAGCACACACTCCCCATCCCAGTGGTACCTTGCCCCAGAGATAGGGAAAGCCATGCTCTGCACAACTTCGTGTTCTACCTTCTGTAACACACCTAAACTGGCTCATGAAAGGGTGGGTAATTAGCTGATGAGTTGCATCAGGTGTGTGTAATTGGAAAAAAGCATGAGGTCCTCCAGTCTAGGACAGATTGTCATTAGACTATGGTCTACAAGTAAAGCTGCACTGATGGCATCTGCAATTAGCAAACAATGGAAAGGACAGAATCAGCATTTTTTGCTGCATCCGCAGCATTATAATACAAACATGGTTTAAGGTAACTGTCAGATGTCGGGCCACGCCATTAGAGAGTTGAGTGTTGTTCATCTAACAATGCTGATTCAGCTTATCAGCTCATTACCAAACCCACTTACCCTCACAGCTCTCCGGTGGCATATACGGCTTGGAGATGTCCCTTCTTGTGTGCTGTTTAACAGGTATTCGATTTTTTACCTTTCCACTTATGGCACTATATATAAACATAAACAGGCTGTGTTTGTAATTGCGTCCTTAATTGGGTGTTTGTATGTTTTGCTCCTGGGCTCTCCCTACAGTTGGGGAGCGTAATTCACATTTTTCTCCATTGCAGAAAATACATGCAGAGCCCTCTCTAAGAACATGTGTTATTCATGCATTCCTGGACAAGCTCTCAGATACAGAACCAGCACTAAACGTGAAAAAAGCATTTATTACCTGAGGTCATTTTACACGATTTAACATTAATATGACTAGCATTACGCAGGTCTCTTGTATCTCCACCAAAATGACATAGTAGAGTTATTTTACGGCACAGTCAACACATTCAACTGGGAAGTGATTTTTTAAGTCACACATTATTTAAGTGTAAAAAAAATGTGTTGGAAATTCAGATATGCTATGACATGATATGGGCCTCTAATTATCTCTGAAAGCTTAATTATGTAACTAGCATGAAAACAGTGCAGTAAAGAGTGAGACTCTTTCACTGATATGGTTAAAGCTGGTTAATGAGTCTCTTTTCTGGGTAAAAAAAAAAACTTGTTTTTTAAATGAAAAACATGTTAAACATTCAGCACACCAGCTACCAGTTTGGCTTCAGGGTTCTTCAGGTTCACTTTGTTCTACAGTGCTCTCCCCATCCATCCATCCACACTATTTCAGAATGCTCTTTCCATTCTCACTCAATTCATGATGTTCTAGTTTTCTCCCTAATTCACACATGTAGTGAAAAGGTTCTCCATTCACACCACTCTACACTGTTCTCCTCATCCAATGAAATCGTTCAAGAGTGTTTTCCCATTCACACTGTTCTAGATTGCTCTTCCCATCCGTTCAAACTGTTTAACAATGTTCTCCCCTTCCATTTACACTGTTCTTCACTGTTCTTCCCATCCATTCAAACCTAACTACAATGTTCTCCCCATCCATTTACACTGTTCTTCACTGTTCTTCCCATCCATTCAAACCTAACTACAATGTTCTCCCCATCCATTCACACTGTTCTTCACTGTTCTTCCCATCCATTCAAACCTAACTACAATGTTCTCCCCATCCATTCACACTGTTCTTCACTGTTCTTCCCATCCATTCACACCTAACTACAATGATCTCCCCATCCATTCACATTGTTTTTCAATGTTCTCCCATCCATTCACACCTGACTACAATGTTCTCCCCACTGACACCAATCTAATATGTTTTCCCAATTCATTCACACCAGTCTACAATGTTCTCACTGTTCTACAATGTTCTCCCCATCCTGTCACATAATTCTACAATGTTCTTTAAATCTAACCACACTGTTGTAGAACAAAACATGTTGTTCTAGAAACCAAGTGTCAGAGCAATAATATTATTACATGTCCTAATTCACCTATTCAAGTACATTCTCATTGTCTTGTGTTTGTTTTGATCCTGTAGGGTTCATTCAAAGCTCTAACTGCGACCTCTCTGAAGAACATTCAATTTTAAATTGTAATTCAGTAAAAAGTGTGACTAAGATTTACACCAGATTTTTTGAGAACTTGCGCCGGTTCCACTATTTGGGAAGGGTTTTCCCTCGTCTGAAATGTAGATTCTTATTGGTTCTGCCTCTGTGTGTGACTCTCTGTCACTCCACCCCTCGAAATACAGATACTGATTGGTTCTGCCTCTAAATCTGCCTCTCTGTCCTCTGTTATCCCACCCTCAATATACAGATACTGATTGGTTCTGCCTCTAAATCTGCCTCTCTGTCCTCTGTTATCCCACCCTCAATATACAGATACTGATTGGTTCTGCCTCCAAATCTGCCTCTCTGTCCTCTGTTATCCCACCCCCAATATACAGATACTGATTGGTCCTGTCTCTGAGTCTGACTGTTTGTCACCCCCCCCCCCCCAAAAAAAAACAAAACTGATTTTCAATCTTTGTTATCCCGTCCTCAGCTAAAACAGAGATTCTGATTGGTTCTGTCTCTGAGTTTGACTCTCTCCCTGATCATGCCTATTGGTCAGGAAAGTGCAATTCCTTTATTAAGTGTCTGACCTCAAAACTAAAAAGTCGCTGTCTAGAACATGGATGCTTATTCTCCCGTTGTATGTTTACCAATGCTGCTCTACTGTGCTGGTATTTGTTTCTCAGTGTGCTCTGGGCTGATCTGACACCGTTCTGTCTGAAACACAGCACAGCTATGATGAACAGGAGTCCTACTGTAGAGCTTAAACAACAATACAACTCAATACAATCCCTTAACCCAGAAAGAGAGGCAGGGGGAGAGAAGGTGAAGAAAGAAAGAGAGAAAAAGAGAGATGGTGGAGAGGGAGAGAGTGAGCAAAAGAGAGAAAGAAAGATACATTGAGGAGAAAAAGGGAGTGAGGTGGTGGAGAAAAGGAGACGGAGAAAAACAGTGAAGGGGAAAGAAAGAGAGCTGGAGGAGAAAGGGATAGAGGGAGAGAGAGAGAGAGAGATGCTGCAATTGGCTTGATAAGAAGGTTTGGGGGAGAGAGAGGGTCCTCTGTGTCTCGAAGTCACAAAGACCAGCGTTCTTACCATTCATGACTGCAGGTGGGATTCAAGGGTCTTCTGTTCAGTCTGGCTAGCTTACACTCATCTGCAGAGAGAGAGAGAGACAGAGAGGGATGTTAGCAATGTGAGCTTTGAGAGGAGAGTTAGAGGACACAGAAAAAATGGGGGGAGGGAGAGTGGAGTGTGTATGTGTGTGCATGACAGAACTTAAAATGGATAAAAGTGAGAAGCTGAAACTGGGAAAGGAATGAGGTAAATGGGGATGACAGGGTTAGAGGGAATGAGACGATAGAGAAAGGGGGCCAGGCAAGAGAGAGGGGACGAGAGAGAGAGAAAGAGAGAGAGAGAGAGAGAGAGAGAGAGAGAGAGAGAGAAAAGAAAATGTGAGAATGGGAGCGTAGAGAGGATGAAGGGAGAAAAAGAGCGGGGGGGCCGGGGCGGGGGGTGAAGGATGCAGCACACCGAGTGTGGACAGAATCGCTCCATTGCTCAACACACCCACCCCTCTTACTCCATCAGTCACTCTCTCTCTCTCTCTCTCCATCACTGTCTACTTTCAGCATCACGCTCTCTACATCTGTCACTCTTCATCTCTTCATTCTTTAGCACATACACACACACACACACAGTCCCTTTATCCAGTGAGTGAGTGAGAGGGTGAGTGCAGTAAGCGTGTCTTTTAGAGATGTGTAGAATTACTGAATGGAACCGGCTCTAATCTCAGGCCTGATTCTGGAGCGGGGTTTACTTCTCTTTCTCCAGTTACAACTCCATGAGCAAGGCTTGAACATCATCATCATCATATAAAATCCCCAGAACCATCTTTTTAGTTTTCAGACCTCACTGGGTTCACAGCTCTACAGTAACTCTGCCCCCTAAGGAAGTTGGAAAACTGGAAAAATCCATATCCATTCAGTACTGAATTTCACCCAACATTACAGAACCAAACAGCCATGCTTTGTGATGACCTGTGCTTTGGATTTTCCTTACTGGGTTCAGCTCTACAGCAGTTCTGCCGTTTTTTGGAAGTTGGAAAATGGAAATAGATTAAATATCCAAATATACTACTAACATAAAAACAACCACATGGGTACCATAGCAATCATTTGGCAACACCCTGACAACCACCTGAGACACTATAACAACTACTAATGTATGCCATAGCAACCACCCAGCAACACTATAGCAATCTTCTAGCAACTACTTAACAACGACCTTGAATACCATAGCAACTACTTAGCAACAACCTAGCAAATAGCAATTATGTTGCAGATAAATGTGGTAAATGCCCATACTGTATACCTTTACCGCTTTTTAATTTAATCTGCAGGACACTGTACAAGTGCAGAAAAAAAGGTTTAATAAAATGAATATCCAGAATACATTCATTTCAAAAAAGATGATTTTTTTTAAATGCAGATTTCTCAGGTACTCTTATCACCTGAAATCTGTCCAACCTGCTTGCCCAGGCATGTTCATTTTACATTCCAAAAAATCAGTATCGGCTCTGTTATTTGGCTACGGAGCTGCGGGTAGCTCCATTGGGAATGCAGCTGAAAGTGCTTCTTAAGGGCAGTACCAGGAAATGACAACGTACACGGCTTCCTGTTTAGGCAGGCAGGGCTGAGGAAGTACACAAAGCAGCTTTGATCACCAAGAACACACAAGTGCCCACTGTTCGACCCCTCTGAGCCACTGGGATCAGTCCAGACAACTCCACTTTGCGCACTTCGCAATGTCTACTACAAGGGGACGGGGGAAACCAACTCTTAACTTTTTTCGAGAGACAAACAGCAGTAATCTGTATTTATTTCTATGTAGAATTGTTATGAATTTAAACATATTTATAGTACAAATCAAATGATTATGAACTCAAGCTTCATCAAATGCAACACCAACAGAATGCTTAGGAACAAACTGTTCTGGCTGATGTCAATAAAGATGCTCTGTTGTGTCGGTTGTTGTTAAATTGACTTCATTGTAAAAATGAATTGTGAAATCCTTGCTTCCATGCTCTTGAAGGACGACAGGACAACAAATCAATGGGAAGACTCAATAGTGCGTGAGAAAGTGTTGAAAAAATGTGGACATTAACCCAACTTTATTCTAGGGGGCTGACAGGGTAAAGTTTGGGTAATGTCCAGTACAAATGAAATGGACATTTGCATTTACACATACAGCTCCTTTGGTGAATGTCTTACAAGGCATTGGCCCTGTGATCTGTGAATTGCATGCCATCCCTGGCAAGGAGTCTCAGACGGCATAACTGGCCTAGCTCTCTCTGGGTGAACAGAATGGCTCTCCCTCTCCCCCATCACCAGCACAATGCTTGTCAGTGTGAGTGTCTCTTAGCTGATGTAACAGAATTAGCTGTTTGTGTTTTCCTCCAAGTGTGTTCGGCTGCCAATGATGTTGTGAAGCCAGGGTTACACTACGCAATTTTATCCTGATTTTAACCCAGTTTAACCCAGCATAGGTCCCGTCTATAGCCAATGAAAACTGTTTTTAGGTTTTTAGGCTATTAGGCAGTTTCTAATTAGAATTTTACATTCCACCTTAAATGATACAGCAGCTACTTGCTTCTGCTAGTACATGTCCGATACTGTAGTACCATTTAAGGAGGACCAGAAATGTAAAAATAAAAGCCAACATCTGCCTCGTACCTAGGGTAGCATCCAATATGTGTTGTGCTACTCACCTCCAACTCCCTCTGCAGTCTGTAAGGCCAGCGCAAATGGCGGCTCGAATCTGCATCTGTTAGGTAACATGAGGCATGCAACTAGTTGAAGTCATGTAGTGGATGATATCTAGTCGTTTAGTGTGCGATAGATGTTTTTTCATAAAAATGAGCAAAACACAACCGGGAACTCGTTTATTAATCTGCTATGACTTTAAAAGTTCTGCAGTGTACCCAAGGCAGAACTTACTTGCAGTTGGAGAAGAAACTGACTGTTTTTATGTTTCTAAGAGAAAGCATATTGCTGCTGTCACACATTCACCTTGTATCTCCAAAATGGTAACTTGGAAAAGGAAAAAAAAGACTACGGAACTCAATATAAGATTTTATCATCATTTTAAGTCATTTTGGAGCATTTCTATTGGCCTATTCATTCTGAAAGCTTGACAAAATATGAAGGACAACTGCCAAAATTACACTATGCCAGAAGATGGAAAAGGAATGTGCAGGGTTTTCATATGACACCAATGATATGCTAGCCCAGTTTTGAAAGCACTGTGTGATAGGAAGAGTCCTAGCTAAAGAGAGGAAACTGGCAATTAGGGAGACTGAGAAAAGTCAACTGTTGCAGGGCTGAATAGGTGGTACAACTGTATGTAAATATAATGTGACATCATATATACAACCAGTTAAAACGGATGATACTGGTTTTTGTATTTTAGTTTGCATGTAAGCTCTGGACAGCATGGACTGGGGTATGTTTTGAAAAAGTGAGTAAACAGTGGGGAAACATTGGCCTGCCAAGATAAGGGCCCTTTAAAGCTTGACTTAAGGGTGGTGAAGAGAGGGATTAATTTGGGAGAGTGAGCAGAACAGAAGCGTTCATCCTTTAATCATCCTTTAATCATCAGCTCACAGCAAATAAAGACTCCATTACAGACTGCTAACAGCCTGAGACTCATTCACACACCATACGCCAGGGAGAAAGCTAGAGAGAGAGAGAGAGTGTTAGAGACACAGACAGAAGAGTGCATGGATGGATGGATGGATGGATGAATGGGTAAAGAGCTGAGAACAGCAGTAAAAAGGCTCCACCTTCCATTGATCTGACTTATCTGGAGATACACACACACAGACACAGACTTACATTTCAGGAATACAGCAAATCTCTAGACTTGTATCGGCTGAATGTTGATAAATGAACTTCTAACTAGGGGGTGCACAACTGGAATTGGCCAGAATCTGAATTTGAATCGGTCAGTTCAGGCAATGGTATTTTTTTTGGTCCGCAAGCTCCAGCACTAGCATAAGCCAGCATATGTTGTGTTATACGGTCAACCAACACCACATTGTCATAAACCAGCTTACACCAGCAAGAAATTCATGGTGGTATAAGCTGTCCTTTTTTGTCTGCGGAATTGTAATTTTATGGCATACTGTATATAATGTGAGCCACCTAATTACATGAGCACATGAGCGTTTAACTATTTTCAGCCATTCAGCCCCATGAGAGCATCAGTGAGGTCAGGTACTGATGTTGGATGATTAGTTCTGCCACTCCACTCATCCCCAAAATGCGTTAGATGGAGCGATGTCACACCAGAGAAGACAGTTTCACCGCTCCACAACCTAATACTGGGAGGCTTAAATATACCCCTCTAGCCTACACTTAACATTGGGCATGGGGACCTCAGGCTCATGTGCAGCTACTCCTGGGCACCCTGTTCTATTGGTTTCGGAGCGTATACAATACACAAAATGAACAACAGCCAGTAAAACAGTATATTTTAATGTTTAATTATTTTTTTATGTGTAACAATTCCACAAACCTAAATTAACTCCGAACACAAACAAACCATGTGAAACCATATGAGTCTATGAGCAGTTAACAGAGAGCGTAACACTGCCAGAAATGTGCACTTCTGAGTCGTTTCACACTCCATTCCAAAGCAGATTTAGTAAAGCTTCAGAGAGCTATGGATCTGGAATAACTGCGTTATCTCAGTCTGCATTCGCAATCCCCATTTACCCCCTGCACCACTGAAGCGGAAATGAAACACAGCCCATCCTCCAGCTTCTAATGAGGAGGAGAGCCGGGAGAGGAAAAGAGTGTGTGAGGACAGAGGCCAAGAGAAGAGAAGAGAAAAGAACAGAGAAGACCAGAGATGAGAAGAAAAAAGAAAGAGGTAAAGAGAGAAAGAGATGAGAAGAGAGAGGGATAAACGAGCAGAGGAGAAAAGAGAAGGGAAGAGAAAAGAAGAGGAGAGAAGGGAAGAGAGAGGGATAAACGAGCAGAGAAGAAAAGAGAAGAGAAGAGAAAAGAAGAGGAGAGGAGGGAAGAGAGAGGGATAAACGAGCAGAGAAGAAAAGAGAAGAGAAGAGAAAAGAAGAGGAGAGGAGGGAAGAGAGAGGGATAAACGAGCAGAGAAGAAAAGAGAAAAGAAGAGAAAAGAAGAGGAGAGGAGGGAAGAGAGAGGGATAAATGAGCAGAGAAGAAAAGAGAAGAGAAGAGAAAAGAAAGAAAAGAGGAGATGAGAGGAGAGAAGAGAAAAGAAGAGAATAAAAGAGAAGATAAGAGAAAAGAAAGAAAAGAGGAGATGAGAGGAGAGAAGGGAAGAGAGAGGGATAAATGAGCAGAGGAGAAAAGAGAAGAGAAGAGAAAAGAAGAGGAGAGAAGGGAAGACAGAAGGATAAACGAGCAGAGAAGAAAAGAGAAGAGAAGAGAAAAGAAAAGAAAAAAAAGAGGAGATGAGAGGAGAGAAGAGAAAAGAAGAGAATAAAATAGAAGAGAAGAGAAAAGCATGGATGAGAACAGAAGAGCAAAAAAGAGAAAAGGAGAGAAGAGAAGAGCAGAGAAGGGAAAAGAAGAGAGGAGAAGAGAAAACAAAATGAGAATAAAAAAGAAGAGAATAGAGAGAAGAGAAGAGCAGAGATGATAAGAGAAAATAAGAGAAGAAAGAAGAGAAAAGAATAGAAGAGAGAAGAGTAGAGATGATAAGCAAAAAGAAGAGAAGAAAAAAGAGGAGAAGAGAAAAGAGGAGAAGAGAAAAGAGGAGAAGTGAACAGAAGTGAAAAGAGGAGAGGAGCAGAGAAGAGAAAATAAATATAGAAAAGAAGAAACGAGAAAAGGAGAGGAGAAAAGATGACAGTAGAGGAAAAAAGAAAAGAGAAGAAATGAGAAGAAGAAGAGAAAAGATGTGTGTGAATGTGTGTGTGTGTGTGTGTGTATACGTCTGTGTTTGTTAGCAGGTATTTTGCTGCTAGAACTCAGTAAACTGGACGTGCAGCAAATAGAGGTAGAACTGTGTGCAATAAATTGCAATACACAATCTGTCCTAAACACACACAGTCATACACACCTTCTGGCCAGAGTCTGATAGGAGCTGCCAGCTGCTTGGTTGAGAAGAATACACCGGGGACAGTGAAAGAAGCCAGAACAACACTATGCCAGGCTGCGTCACGCACACACAGCCCAAAACCCTCCGACAGAGTGTGTGTGGATAAACACTTCAGTTTTACAGTGAAGACATCATCCAGACTGCCCACTGACTCTAAAGCAGTCATTTCATTTACAGCAGCTTTATGTAGCATCTGTACCTTAAAATACCAGCCTCCGAATCATGGTGATGCTCCACTGACCTGTAAATATGGAGAATAGTGTCTATATCACTGCCACTCTGGGATCGGCTCTGCTGCTAACTGCACTATGTACCTCTAGAGAAGCAGGGAGGACAACATCCGACCTACATATAATATCAATATCTCCCAATGTCTTCCTCTGTAAGAAAACACACTCCCACTCTCTCTCTCATACACACACACACACACAGACAAGTCTTCTTTGACTGGCTTGTGATGGACACCTGCATGTATGGACCAATCAGCATTCAGCTTCACTTCCTTTCCTAACAGAGCACCCAGTGTGTGCTCTGTGCGGCCTACCCGGCATGCTTTGTGCTCAGGGAAGAAGGGCTGCTCTGTTCACACAGGAAGCACTCAGGCTGCGGCCCAGTCCTCCACTCCGCACTGCTCACTTTACTAACAGCGCATGCTGAAGCTCTACTGCATGCTTACGAGCACGTGCTGCTCAGTGTGAGAGCTTGCAGTCTCTCTGCAGGTTCAGCGTTTCTGGACTCAGGACACAAAGCTCTCATCCCCTAAAGTACACCAGGCAGCCAGCGGCCAGAGTGCAGCACCGCGCAGTTAAATCTCCCTGAGGAGCATCGCTGTATCTAATCCCTGATCCACTGGGGTTAGAGCATCCGCCTAGGCAGCTCTACAAGTGCACAACTGCCCATTCACAAAGTGACAGCAACTACATATATACACCGTATGGACAAAAGAAAAGAAACCTTAAGAAGTCTCCACCCAACACACATACATACACACACACACACCACCACTACCAGTGCCATAGACACACAATCCATTCAAGTAGCCAAAGTCAAAAACACAGCTCCACCAACCCCTCCAAAAAAAGAAAGTATTGGGACACCTGCTCACTCTTTGTTTATCCTGCTTTTGTTGGAGTAACTGCCTCTACTGTCCAGGGAATAAGGCTTTCTACTAGATTTTAAAGCACTGCTGTAAGGATTTGATTGTCAGGATGTTGAATGATCACTTCTCCAACAATACTAAAAGGCTGCATGTAGATCTCGTGATAGCATTTTAGAATTGTTGGATACTTTTTTACACATCTCAAGGACGGCCTGACCCCTGGAAATAAATTTTGGTGTTTTAGATCCCTTCCCAGACTCACATGCATCTACTATCTTCTTTCTGAAGGCATCAGAGAGCTCTGTGGATCTCTCCATGGTCATCTTCACCACTCCCTTCAACAATCAAGAGCAAACCAGACTAATATATATATATATATATATATATATATATATATATATATATATATATATATATATATATTATTATATATATAGTTTTATTTGCCTAATTTTATTATCTCCATCTTCCACTACTGTTCAAATGAAGATCTGATATGAAGATGTCTGTATTTACTTCCTGTTAGTATAGACAGTGAATCGGTCATTCTCTGCTGCATAACTGCTGCATCCTGCAGTTATGCTACAGATAGCTGAGTTGACAAATGTGACACACACAGTTACCTGTACACAGATCCCCAGGTCTCTTTGTGTTGGCCTCCTACTCAATACAAGTACTGTGCAATCAAACACAATCGATAAAAAGGGCGTTTTGGAGAATTCGACAGTAGTTAGGGCACAATGGCACGCTGGCTCTATTCAGCAGCATGCCTGTAATTCTGATCCAACACAATGCCACTTCCAATAACAGAAAGCATGCCAGGCCCAGGAAAGTACTTTCACCCTCTGAACAAGTATGTAAACACTGCACAGCCTTCCTCAACCAAGTAAGTGTATGTTTAGAGCTATTCAGCCCTGCTCTGCAAACTGTGCTGGACTCTGGTATCTATATGCCCTTATGTATGTCATATATATATATATATATATATATACAGTCATGCCCGAAAGTATTCATACCCCTGGCAAAGTTTGACTTAAATTTACTTTTATTTAACCAGAAGTTATATTTTTGCCTTGAAACGACACAGGCATCTCCCAGGAGATAACACGATGATGTACAAGAGGCATCATTGTGGGAAAAAGTATTTCTCAGCTTTTATACACATTTGAACAAAAAGTGGCATGTCCAAAATTATTCATACCCTTTGAAAACTGTCACAGTATATGGGAAAATCCAAAGTTCTATACCATTCCAAATAGTCCAAGCTGTTTTAAAGCATCCTAATTACCCTGATTCATTGGGAACAGCTGTTTTAATCAACTCAACAGGAGAAAAACAGCAGCTCTCTGCAGTTGGTTTGTGGACAGTCATGGCTAAGACAAAGGAGCTCACTAAGGACCTACGGCTGTGCATTGTGGCCGCTCACAAGTCAGGAAAGGGCTATAAAGCCATATCAAAATGTTTTCAAGTTCCAGTGGCTACAGTGCAAAGTATTATTAAACAATACAAGAAGTTCCGCACTGTGGAAAATCTCAGAAGATGTGGTCGGAAGCCAAAAGTGACACCTGTGCTGGCCAGGAGAATAGTGAGAGAGGTGAAGAAAAATCCAAGGATCACCACCAAGGCCATCCTGGTGAATCTGGACTCTGCTGGTGGCGACATCTCAAGGCAGACAGTTCAACGGACACTGCACACTGCTGGGTTCCACGGACGCAGGCCAAGGAGGACACCACTTCTCCAGAAAAGGCACACAAACGCCCGCTTGACCTTTGCAAATGCTCATCTGGACAAAGAAGAAGACTTCTGGTGTTCTGTTTTATGGTCAGATGAAACAAAAATTGAATTGTTTGGCCACAATGATGTGTGCACCATTTGGCGTAAAAAAGGAGAAGTCTTCAACCCTAAGAACACCATCCCCACTGTCAAACATGGTGGTGGGAACCTAATGTTTTGGGGGTGTTTTTCAGCCAATGGACCAGGGAACTTGATGGCAGTAAATGGCACCATGAAAAAAGAGCAATACATCAAGATTCTCAACAACAACATCAGGCAGTCTGCAGAGAAACTTGGCCTTGGGAACCGGTGGACATTTCAGCACGACAACGACCCAAAACACACAGCCAAAGTGGTGAAGAAATGGTTAGCAGACAAAAACATTAATGTTTTGCAGTGGCCCAGCCAGAGTCCTGACTTGAATCCAATTGAGAATCTGTGGAGGGAACTAAAGATCAGGGTGATGGCAAGGAGACCCTCGAACCTCAAAGAGTTGGAGCTCATCACTAAAGATGAATGGGCAAAAATACCAGTGGAGACATGCAAAAAGCTGGTCAGCAATTACAGGAAGCGTTTGATTGCTGTAATAGCCAATAAAGGCTTTTCTATTAATTATTGAGAAGGGTATGAATAATTTTGGACATGCCACTTTTTGTTCAAATGTTTATAAAAGCTGAGAAATATTTTTTCCCACAATGATGCCTCTTGTACATCATCGTGTTATCTCCTGGGAGATGCCTGTGTCATTTCCAGGCAAAAATATAATTTCTGGTTAAATAAAAGTAAATTTAAGTCAAACTTTGACAGGGGTATGAATACTTTTGGGCATGACTGTATATATATATATATATATATATATATATATATATATATATATATATATATATATATATATATATATATATATATAAGCCCCTGCATGTGTGTGTGTGCACATGCTTGCTTTACAGGCTCTGAAAGGAACTCCAGCAAAGCTGATTACATTAAAGAGTGTTTTGGGGACGTAGAGACTCAATCTGTGGATACTTCACACACTCACACACACACACACACAGCTGTAGTATTTGGGGCAGTCTGTGTCCTCTAGGAGAGTGTATTAGAGTCTCTGTAACATATAGAGCATCTTTCTGGGTCAGTCGCTCTACATTACTCTCTCTCATATCTGACCAAATGTATAGGCCGCACAAGCTACTACTAATATATACATATGTGTTCCATATGTGCTACAGCAATGGATTACAGCACATTTTAATGAATGCATACTTAGAAATAAGTGCAAGAACAAAACTCATCATTTATTGTGTTAAAGCCAGTAGATTAATAATTCATAGTAGATGCTGAATATTAGTAGATATGGAATGATTTTTAGTTGGTATCGAATAAATCATAGCTGATACTGAATAAGCCAAAATGGTAAGTAAATAATAGTAGTTACTGAATAATTCATAGTAGATGTTGAATAATATGAAGATATGAAATAGTCCACAATGTATATTAAATAAATTGGAGTGGACAATTAACAAATATATTAATATTTAATAGTAAATCACAGTCAATTTTAAATAATTCAAGGTGATTACTGAATAATTCAGAGGGGATACCGAGCAACATGCTTGATGTACATAGACATGGCCCAATACATTCACAGCACTCTGTATTATTTGATCTGGAATACATATATTAAGGGGTCAACACTGCTAATGTATGAAATCATGTGATTAATGATGCAAATGTATGAAGAAATGATCTGAACAAACTGCACTGATGTGCTCTCTCTCTCTCTCTCTCTCTCAAACACTGTGGCTGATTTGAATACTACAGTGCCGCAGGGTGTGTGTGTCCTGGTCCAGCGCTGTTATTAAATTCAAGTGCCTGTATCACAGTCTGTACAGGTGCTACACTGCGGGTGTTTTTAAATGTACACTCCACTCCCACACAAATGTACTCAGTCAGCCAAGACATGTTTGGTGTCTGATGTCCTCTTCTTAGTTTGTCACTGGACCTACCAGGCTAATATAGCTAACACGTAAGGGAAGCTTAGATATCCTCAGTCAGCATAGTGCTAACCTGAATGCCTAATTCAACCATCACTCGCCTCAAACCGTGTGTCGTAGGTAGACCTTGCCAAGTCTCGAAAGAAACTCTGCAGTCTGTGAAGTCCATTGACGTTATAAGGAGTGTTTCATTCTCGACTGCTTTTTAAACATCAGGCACAATACAGAGCAGCCAATCGGAACAGAGGATCAGCCAATCTCAAAGGATCAGTCACAAATGCCATGTAAAACTGTATTAGGACTGGTTTGCTTTGGGGGAGAAACTGACCTTAAGGAAAAATATAAAAAGCAAGACAAATGTAGGACATGGGCCTTTAATCATCTGAACCATGCTGTGTGCAGCAGACTGCCTCTCTGCCTCTCTCTCTCACTCTCAACATTTTAGATTATGACATTAAGCAAATAACAGTTTTACCACCACATATCTCCTGTATATGTGTGTTTACACAAGAGAGGCAGTGTTGAGCAACAAGCCTACACCACCTGGTATCAGAATCTGGGCCGTAGTGTTATTATGTTTAATTTGATTATTTTAATGCTGCTCTATACGTCCCAGCTGACCCATCGCTGACCACACATCGCTGTTCTTACCCTTATGATCATATTGTCCGCTCTAATGCAAGCCTTTGGCCTAGTTCTTTGTGTTATGTCAAAAATAAAAAAAAACGCCGGCATTTTTAAGCTATCAAGCAGCAGCGGCATATAATTTCTTTCAAATCCCAGCTGTCCCTGATAATACCATGTAGCAGAGTATTAGAGCAGGCTCATAGCGGGATAAGAGTTCTGTGATTGGGAGTGCAGTAGTGGTGTTCGTGTCACACAATGCTTTTTAAGGAACAGAAAGAATCAAATGTACACAGATTCCCTCTGGTGCTTCTTTAGGACACATGATGGACGCTTAGACCGCACTAATTAGCATGGTACTAACTGCATTCCTAAATCTTCACCAATCGCCAAAAACAAATGTGTGGAGCTGGTCGGTAATTTCTAATAGACTTGCCGTTGTGCCTTTGACGCTAAGGGGAACCTCGAAAGGCAGACACAGATATGTGCCTGAATGCACTATATGAAAATTTTAAGAAGGTAGCCAATTTTAGCATGGCGTGCTAACATTGAGGCATAGAGGACATTGAGGAGGGCATATTTATTCAAGGGGGCAACAACTGATGTTTTGCCTTGATGATAGGTGCGGTGGTGGACGAGGACTGTGCTGTTAAATCATTGGTCGGTTCACATTTTTCCCGCCCCTGATACATGCTGGCGTAAGCACTTCTCAGAAGTCGTTTAGAGGAGGGTAAAGGTCATTGTATATATACACGGTCATATTAGATTGTTATGACCACCTACCTAATAGTGGGAATAACCATCCTCAGCTCAGAGGACACTAGTGATATGTTGTGGCATGGAGCGTATTAGGTGACGACTCTGGTGAGCAGTACGGAGCAATCGCCATGCCACAGTCGACCAGTTACAGTCCACTCTACAGGTATCCTCTATAATGAACACCTTCCGTCACCTGATACAGTCCATCCACTAATGCCATGACATCTCGCTAGTGTCAGTCGAGCCAAGGATAGTTATTCCCACTATTAGGTAGGTGGTGATAATAATTTGATAAGAAACTGACAGACAGATAGATATAGACAGACAGATAGATATACAGATATACAGATAGATATACAGATAGACAGACAGAGAGATAGATAGACAGATAGATAGATAGATAGATAGATAGATAGATAGACAGACAGACAGATATAGACAGACAGATAGACAGATAGATATACAGACAAACAGACAGATAGACAGACAGACATACAGATAGATAGATAGATAGATAGATAGATAGATAGACAGACAGATATAGACAGACAGATAGACAGATAGATATACAGATAGATAGATAGATAGATAGATAGATAGATAGATAGATAGATATAGACAGACAGATAGATATACAGATAGACAGACAGACAGACAGACAGATAGATAGATAGATAGATAGATAGATAGATAGACAGACAGATAGACAGACAGATAGACAGATAGATATACAGATAGATAGATAGATAGATAGACAGATAGATATACAGATAGATAGATAGATAGACAGATAGATATACAGATAGATAGATAGATAGAGCAGCACTGCTACTACACATGTCCTTAGTATCAAGGGACAGAGCTGCAGTGCGTAGATTATTCTATAACACCAGGATTACTGTAGAATATTATTCAGAGATAACTCGGCACACAGAAGGCTTCAGGCAGATGCACAGGATGCACAATAATGCTTTTTCAGGGGAGATTTCATTTCCGAGATCATAACGCTGATCTCACACGCACACACGCGCACACACACACAGCACCTGTTCCCTACAGCAGGAGTATAATACATGCCCTTTCTATACATTTCATGGTGACAAAGTCATTCCACAGTACAAAAGATAATGTGTTTATCACACTGCTGATAAAAGACTGGCCGAGCGGTCAGCCTACAACGTCTGTCCAATTGTGCAGCTAACAGCTGATTTACAGCTCTGGCCACCGTGGCCCATTTACACAGCCTGAGGAGCTGAGGCAAGCAATAACATCACTAGCCTGCTTCAAATACGTCATCATTTACCTACAGTTACAACCACACAACCAGCACGTTTCTGGTACTGCATTCAAATAGTATCCAGTTACATTTTATTTTCCCTTTTCCTACCAGATTTCCTCGCTTATTAATACTGCATCATAATCCTTTACAATTATAGTTGTTATTGCTTGTGCTATTATGAGTAATTGTATTATTATTTGTTGATATTGTACTGATACACAAGAGACATAAATCAACATAAAGATGAACATGAAGAAATTGTAAATAATAAATAATCCAAAAATAATTTATTTAATTTTCATTAAAATGTTTATTATATGTTAAAAATACATAATAAATGTAAAATAATATAATCATATAGTATAATTAATTTGAATGATGTATTACATCATAGATGTAAAAATATGTAAAAAATGTATAACGTAATCCAGGTCGTGCTGCTTTGCCATCAGCAGCCGGAGTCAGAGAGAGCACAATTGGCCTTGCTCTTGTTGGTCAGCACAGATGTCTGCTGGCTGTTGTATTGGAGCTGGGGAGCCATGCTTTACTCTGAGCAGGCTGGCTGCCTATGTGTCGGAATGGGAAGTGTTGGGGCATTGCTAGTGATAGGGGGAGTTCACATGAACTTTGGGTAGAAACTGGGGTAAAAATGAGAAGTAAATGATTCTAAAAATGTGTACTAATATAAGTTATACAACATTACATGTAAATAAAGAATACAAATAAATGAAGTATATATATATATATATACACAAACACTGATACTGTTGATATTATTAGCCTATTTGCATATTACATGTATAACACTGTTATGCAGACTGAGAGTGAAACAGAGAGATAACAGGACAGTGAATGAGCCTCAGCTGGCACGAACTACCTGCTGCAGCTTCACTGTGTCAGTCAGTCAATCCCGGCTAAAAGCCTGATTCAGCAGTGTGAAGAGAAATGATCTTTGGACAGAAGGAGCCGTCCAGGACCTAAAAGATCCTGCTACACTGCAACCACACACACCACCAAACAAGGCTGATTTCCTGGACATGAAGAGACGGATTATGGTGTATCCTTAGCTGCAGTTCGCACGTGAAAGCTGACCCCTGTATAAACTAGCTTGTATGAAAAGAGTTTTCCTTTCCTACTCTTACTGAACTCTACTGATTGTTTGTAGTGTACTGAGCAAAAAGTCATTATTATTATTATTATTATCATAATATATTGTTTTGATAAATCCAGAGTGACGTCACAAGTCCACGCTCTCTACTTAACTGTCTCTAACTCCACAGTGAAATAATATATCATTGCATTCACACCAAAAAAAACTTGTATCTCCATTTTTCATGGTTTTTACTTTTTGACATAATTTGAGGTTTGCAGTTTTTCACTACCTTGCATTAGGATTTCATGGCGAATGGATCAACAGAAATCCTCAAAATGACCCAGAATACAGGCTTTTTTACACTGACTTCCACTGATTTTCTCTTCTCCTGTAAAGTTGAGATTTTGGAGACATAAGGGTTTTGCTTTTTTGCGGGACAGTGACGATATGAAGATAAAATAAACACAGAAAATGTGCATAAGACTTCAACCTTTCATTTCGAATGACACTCACTACGCTGTTGTACATGGTGTCAAAGAGATGTAGGGAAGAATGGGAAATGTGACAGTAAGCCCTGCTCTCCTAACAAACACACACCTACCTAGAAAGCCATCTCCTCTGGGACACTGCAGGTGAAAACAGTCCAATATTGTGATTCTGCTGAATGATGGCGATCAGATTGCCTGTGTGGATTACAGTAGGTGCCCAAAGCTGAGCAGGACAGGTGTAGTCATCCCCCCCCCCTCCCCCTCCTCCATAAGGGGAACCCTCCAAATGTCAAAGGTGTAGTGTTGCAGGGAAATAAAGGATCCAGGGGTTTTAAACCTGCACAGCTAGCTAGTCCTGCTGGGATGGGACTGAAAACAGCAGCAGTGAAGAAAGAGGGAGGAGGTCAAGTGCTGTTCTTTCGCTAAGCTTTAGGTTTCGAGCTTTTGTTCTCCATGTGCTCTCTCTCTCTCTCTCTCACATACACACACACACACACACAGCGCAACTGAAAACTTAGCCTAGCAAACGCTGCTGGCTTAAGACACGTAGGTTAACAGTGAACACCCCACTATCCTTCACACGGAGGATGAAAGACAGAATAAGCGGAGCTCCCGCGCATATTTTAACACGCTAAACAAGAGACGAGTGAAAGATAAACGCCCCAAGACCGTGAAGATGGTTTCTTACCGTAGGAAGGAAGGAGAAAGAAGGATAACCCGTTTCCCGTCACGGTGAGGAGGAGAGATGGGTGTCCAGGTGCTCGGCGCTGCTGCTGCTGCTGCTGCTGTATTCTACCACAAGTGCCAGCGCAGTGACGTCAGGCGGGTAATGGGCGTGGCCTGGAAGGAGAGTGGGCAGGGACGGAGCGCAACAGCTGGATTGATTGACAGGCATAGATCAGCTGGGAGCGATTTTCTTTTGTTCACAACAAAAAAATAAAAGAAAATATAATAACATGAGATTTTATTTATTTTTTAATTATTAAACCTGTTTTTATTTTAAAATATGTAACTATGTACTACACACCGCACTATACTACTATACATACAGCGTGCATACATTATACATCGTCACTGTCATGCAAAACCCTTTAAAGCAGAAGGTAAAAAAAAAAGCGAACTTTCAAAAGATATCGATGGAAAATGATTTTATTTTAAAATATTTCTATTGGTCCGGTTATCATAAAATTCTGGAAATATTTAGAAAATTCTGGGAAAACTGTAAACAACAACTGATATTTCTAAAAGGGTTTTACGTGACAGCAACGATAAACACATCTATTATTTGTGTTGAGTGTTTGTAAAAAAAATAAAAGAAAGACATGTAAAAATCATGTGACACTTTTTAAACATTCATTCATTCACACTTTTAGGGCACTGTGGTGCAGAGCTTGTAGTATTGGAGTACTGGGACAATAATAAAAAATTAAAAACATGCATTAAAAGTTATATTTCTGTATCAGTGAGCGTGGATCTTGCGTATCTTCAACTAATTTTGTTTTTATGGCTAGTGAAATTCCACTGTGTCTGGGGTTTAAAGTAGATTGGATAAACGTATTTAGATGTTTATCTGAGGAGGACTCGAACTGGTGGGATGAGGAGGTTATAATTAACCGAGCCCGGAGCTCTGCTGCACCCTGGTGGTCAGAGTGTGTCAGTGCAACAACAGAATTTAAAAGAGCTTGAAGAGCCGCACTTTGGCTATACCTGGAGTGTCCAGTCCAGGTTCCTGAAGTGGTCTCACATATTGAACTGGAACAGTTTTAAATCTGTGTAATTCAATGTTAAAAAGCCAATACCTTGGGAAAAAAATCCTCACTGGTAATGAAGGAGCTTGAAGCCCAAAAGGTTTATATCGCTGCTGTCCAGTGAAAACCATGTAAACCATTTTTAGTTTTTTTTCACCAGGGGTTTGAACCCTGTAGCTGCTCTGTACACCGTGTCAATATTTCTGCATCATTAGACCAATAGAAATGGCCTAATTAACTTATACTAAATAACTAAATAAACTCTTATTTAACATTATGCCAAGCTGGCATCCATGCTGGAGAACAGCTCCCACCCCATGCATGAGACTCTGGCAGCACTGGGCAGCTCCTTTAGCGACAGGCCCCAAGTGTGTGTAGGGGCGGTATCGCAGGTCCTTCCTTCCTGCTGCCGTCAGACTGCACAACCAGCACTGCTCCCAGCGGACCACATACACACACACTTAACTACACACACATGTTCATGTTCAGGGAATACTATGTGCAATACCCCCCCCCCCCCCCCCATGTGCAATTAAGAGTCTTTTGCTGTAAATAATATTGTTATTGCTTTTTTAATTCTTATTTATATTGTGTATATAGTGTAAATTATTTATCCAAATTTTTGTAACTGAGTGTCTTGCTATCCCTTTCTGCTGTTACACTGGGAATTTCCCCACTGCGGGACTAATAAAGGACTATCTTATCTTATCTCTTATTAACTTCCACTAAGAGTTAAAACCAGTTTTGCCTTCTCCTGTAGATGTATATAGATGTTAACAGTAACAGCTGGCATAAAATGTATAATATAATATAATAATGAACAATTTTTGGTAGGTAAAACTACACAAATGTTGCAAAATACCAGCTAATATAATTTACATGTATTAAAAAAAAATAATTTATCTGTTTAATCTATGAGGTCAACACATCATAAGAAAAATCTAGCAGTAGACAGGACTCCCCACACAGCCCTTTTTATGAGTGGAATTAGGAGAGCAATAAAGCACATACTCAAGTGACCTTCCCTGACCTTTACCCAGGCACTCCTGTAGAAGAAAACTAAAATGACATGCAGTGCCTTGCAAAAATATTCACATTTGCCTTGATATATGGAAACATATGACTAAAAATACTTATTAAAGATGATCGCCATAAAAATTCTACCTCTACCTGTAAAACATTCAGAGCAAGAAAGAGACTCATAAGTGAAGCTATAGAGATGCCAACAATCACGCTGAAGGAGCTACAGAGCTCAGTGGCTGAAACTGTTAAGGTACAACAGCAAAACAATTGCCAGAGCCTTGCATGCAACTCAACTTTATGAGAAGGTGGCTAGAAAAGAGTCAAAACGCCTCACTCAAAGCATCTCTGTAGTTTGTCAGAACATTTTGTGGGTCAAATAAGACAAATATTGGGCCTTTAGACAAAATTCCAAAATGCTATGCTAACGCTGCCCATTCATCAACAAACACCACTCAAAGAGTAAAGTATGGTGGCTGTAGCATCATGTTGCAGGGGATGCTTTTCTTGTGCTGTGACTGGGCATCCTGTTGAATTGAAAGATGCTAAGAGAGACAAAATTCAGTCTTCAAGATAGCTACAAACAGTGACCTTAGCTTTGCAATGTTGTTTCGCTCATGTTTACAGACAACAGTTTGTCAAACAGTGTCTGAAACCACAAAAGGAAGGCTATCAGAGATTACTGAACAACTCCACACGGTTAAAGTAGTGTGTGGGGGATGATTTGAGTGTGTAGTTAACATGCTGATGGGTATACAGAAGTCTCAATTACTCCTTAGCTACATTAGCCATATTAGCCTACATTAACTACACAAAGGTAGTGAAATAAAATGAGAATTTGCACAGAACAGTATATTTGTACACTGGAATGACACAATACACACACATCTCATGAACTGATACATCTTTATTTCTCCATCTTTATAAGAGTTTTATCACTCGGCCTAAACCAGTGGTTCCCACCTTTCAGTGTTTTTCCTGCTTCAATAACTTAATGGCCTGCCTAGGAGAAACAGGACAACAGCAAAATAATATTACATTAGATAACAGTAAACTCTGGATCATGTTATCTAGTTGAACTGAAAATTCCTGCCCCTAGGGTGTGTTATAGAGCAGGAAAACACCAAAATATTTACAAGAACAAGGGTAGTGCTGGACCAGGATGGCGACTTCTGCTTTAAAATCATGGTCCTCCGGTACTCTTGTCTTTTCCTACTGCGGCTGTTCCCTTCTCAAGCTCAGCCTGGATCTCCTGAAAGATCTTCTTCTCAAGTAAAGACGTATCATACTCCTTCAGCATGTCGTACTCCCTCCATGGCTCCGCCCACTTCTGAGCCTGCTCCATGTGCTCAGGGGACAAATGCAGGTCAAACCGGATCCCTTTGATGTTAAACTTAGGCCTCTCCCAACGTTTGGACCAAGGACGGGGTTTCATCTTTACCTTCAACTGCAGAGAGAAAAGAAAGGGAGAAAGAGAGGGAATTGTCAAGTAAGTGTATACGGGTGGAAATTAATAATAATAATAATAATAATAATAAATGTTTGATGCATGTATCTCCAAAGAAAAAATTCTGGTAAGAAAATCTGTACTGGTCCATTCATCATGAACTGGCAGGTGAAAAACACCCAGAATGTTTTTCAGAATGCAGGACAGGGACAACACTCATCTTAAATGTCTACTCTTAAAAATACAATGGCAGCTCATGCTCACCTGATTGACCGGGACGTCTTGGGTAGGGGAAAGGTGGACAGGTTTCATGGCAAAGTCAAAGGTGCTGTATTCTGGCAGCGCATCTCTCAGGTACATCAGATTATCATCCAGCCTCTTCTCCAGCTTCAGCACCTCGATGTGCCTCAGCCGCGGACTGTACAACTCATAACAGATCTCCACTCCTGCAAAACAACATACGCATGACAGACATTGAGGCAAACCTCACATAGACACAGAACAACTGCCAAGCCCGACAGTACATGTAGCCAATCAAGGCTAAACAAAGGGAGGCTGCAGCTCTAATTCAGAAGTGGTTGTGAAGTTACCCTGGTCATCGACAATGTTTCTGAGGATGAAGGTGGCGCCCAGGCCTTTTCCAGAGCGCTGGATGCAGATACCTACAAAGTGATTCGTATTGCCGCTTGCATGAGGGTCGGTCATGGTGACCGCCAAAATACTTCCTGCAGAGAGAAACGACAGAGTCAGAACAATCAGCAGCAGACTGCACCCCCATACCACACAGGGACCTAGGGAAACAGGTCTGAATACAAGATAGTGTTCATTTACTGATCAGCACGGGTGTGAATCCCTGACCTCGTTAAGAATTGGTGGTTTAAAAATATGGGAATATTCCTTACCCACGTAGAACTCCGGAATGTTCAGGACTTTGCGTCTCTGTATCATGTCTTTGCGCTCTAGGGTGAATTTTACTGGGTTTGTACGCTGGCGAGGGGGGATGAACTCAGGGCTGAGAAACCTGTTATGGTCAGAGAACATACACATTTAATGTTTCGTTCACAAAAATAGAAACAGACCGTTCTTCTCTTGCCATACTGACCTACACCTATCCATGTCCTTACATACCCACCCATACTCATCCATAACAATTCCCATCCATCCCACTCCATGCTAAAGGAAAGCCTTACAGATCAATTCGAACCTTTTTTGTCCTGTTGCAGTTACACTGAAACAAAACTAAATACGCTCACTGTTTATTTAATCTCCATTGAAATCAGAAGAACCCAATAAACAACATACACTGCCGTCAATGTAAAAATGTAACCACTGCTACAGCCGTTGTAAACATGCCTACTCCAGTCTCTGGAGTAAAACTTAAAGACTAAAAAACTAAAAATACTCCTTCTGATGACATATTTTAAAGAAAGGCGGAGCCACAATTGCTGTGGGGCAGATTGCTGGGGGCAGGCTAACACTAGTCAGGACTTATTAAGCATTTGCATATAGCATGCTGGGTACTGTAGTGACAGAATGTTGAATTAAAAAAAAGGGGAAAAAATGAATTTATATACAAGTAGTGAATTCTGTCAAACAAAGACAACAAAGGTAAAGGTAAAGGTGCACGAAATGTGTCCTCCGCATTTAACCCATCTGGTAGTGAACACACACTCACACACACACACACATGTGTTAGGGGCAGTGAGTACACACACACACCCAGAGCGGTGGGCAGCCAACTCCAGCGCCCGGGGAGCAGAGAGGGTAAAGGGCCTTGATCAAGGGCCCAACAGTGGCAGCTTGCCAAGCCCGGGTATCGAACCCACAACCCTGTTATCGACAGCCCGGAGCTCTAACCAAGATAATAATAAGTAAAATTATAATATTTGATGCTAGTTTTAGGATGACCTGCTCTCTAATTGAATAATGTTGCTAACAATAAGCCCCTATATCATGACACCAACACCAGTATACAAGTTAGAACAGTACATCATCCAGTCCTGTTCCAATCCAGTTCTGATAACTTACCGTCTTAACGATACCGGTGTATCCGTTTTGTGGACAATGACTGGTTTCGGCGGAGGAACAAATTTGGGAGGCTGACCAGCAGCATGCCGGGCCACAGATGTTGAGAACAACCCTGGGGAAAACAGCAGACAAAATGAGAACATGAACAGTAGCTTGCATTATTAATGCTGCTTCAAACCCGGAAATAACTGATGTTGGAACTGTGGGCAGACATACAACCTTTTTTATATGTACATGCCAGCCGATCTGACAATTCTACCGTCATTTTGCATTTCTAATACAGCCATAACAGTACAAGAACGTGGAGGACTGAGTTAGCAGGACCTACGACAGGGTTCTCTTTAAACCTAGTTAGTCCTGGAGGGCCCGTGTCCAGCACTTGCTTGCCAATTTCCCCACTTAAACACAGCTGAATCAAATTGTCTGTTTATTTCCAGGTGTTTTGAGTTTACTTTAGCAGAGAAATCAGCAAACCGAGCTGGACATTGGCCCTCCAGGACTGGATTTAAAGAACCCTGCCCTACGGTCTGGATGGAGGAGCCTAACATATTAGTGAAGTAATTACAGAGTCAACAGCAAAAGCATCAGGACAACAATCTCTTTCAGAATTGAGCTCCCTACAGAACCGCAGTGGAGTTTCCTAGTCCATCCAGCATAGCACTCAAATCTGATCAATCTGAACATGAGTGGAACTTCTTGAGAAAGGTATAATGTGTGGAAACAGATCATCTAGGCACCCTAAAAGCCCAATAGGTCACCATGCCCAATGGCAAGCGTGGGCTAGAGGGGTATAAAGCCCCTCCAGTCTCGAGCTGTGGTGCTGTGTTCTCTGGAGTAACATTAATTGGGGCTCCTTCAGTACCCTGAAGGAGGAGTTGGAGGGTCAGAAGTAATGATCTAACATTAGTACCTGACCTTACTCCGCTCACGAGGCTGAATGCTATTAAATCCTCACAGCAATGTTCCAACATCTAGTGTAAAACGTTCCCAGAAGAGTTGAGGCGGCTATTGCAGCAACACAATACTGTTGACTTCAGAAGAAACGCTGGACACATGGACAAATGCTACGTTGTTGTAAGTGGACGTTACTGGATCCTACAGCCTCCTGCTGCTGCTGCCATATGCCATCGTTTGGGACTCGGAGCGGATGATATTACGGTACCTTTAAATAAAGGACTAACACTCAGTTACTCACGTTCATTCTGCAGCGCTCTCAATAATCGCACCGAGCTCATCACTCCTCCTGCTCTCCTTGAGCAAGTCGCCATGTTCAGTGCTGCGAGCGAGTGCGGAGGACGGATGCCACAGAGGGACAAACCGCGTGATGAAGAGGTCTGTCTTTACCATTTGAAATATTGTGAGGAAAATATATACAATACAAATATATCATAGAAATTATGATTTAAACAAATGCAATACACTATACAATATTATGTCGCCTAAAATAAACAGCAGAAAAATGCATCCCTAAGTTTAAGTTTAAGGATGAACAGCAATGAAATCCCACATGTATTGATGTATATAAGCCACTAGATGTCGCCAGAGCCCGAAAGAGGACCGTCCATGTACTCAAGCCTGCTCCAAGAGAACCCCTACAAGGTAGGTGTTTCTAATAAAGTGGCCAGTGAGTGGAGGCACAGGGTAGGTGTTTCTAATAAAGTGGCCAGTGAGTGGAAGCACAAGGTAGGTGTTTCTAATAAAGTGGCCAGTGAGTGGAAGCACAAGGTAGGTGTTTCTAATAAAGTGGCCAGTGAGTGGAGGCACAGGGTAGGTGTTTCTAATAAAGTGGCCAGTGAGTGGAAGCACAGGGTAGGTGTTTCTAATAAAGTGGCCAGTGAGTGGAGGCACAAGGTAGGTGTTTCTAATAAAGTGGCCAGTGAGTGGAGGCACAAGGTAGGTGTTTCTAATAAAGTGGCCAGAGAGTGGAAGCGCAGGGTAGGTGTTTCTAATAAAGTGGCCAGTGAGTGGAGGCACAAGGTAGGTGTTTCTAATAAAGTGGCCAGTGAGTGGAAGCACAAGGTAGGTGTTTCTAATAAAGTGGCCAGTGAGTGGAGGCACAAGGTAGGTGTTTCTAATAAAGTGGCCAGTGAGTGGAGGCACAGGGTAGGTGTTTCTAATAAAGTGGCCAGTGAGTGGAGGCACAGGGTAGGTGTTTCTAATAAAGTGGCCAGTGAGTGGAGGCACAGGGTAGGTGTTTCTAATAAAGTGGCCAGTGAGTGGAAGCGCAGGGTAGGTGTTTCTAATAAAGTGGCCAGTGAGTGGAAGCGCAAGGTAGGTGTTTCTAATAAAGTGGCCAGTGAGTGAAAGCACAAGGTAGGTGTTTCTAGTAAAGTGGCCAGTGAGTGGAAGCGCAGGGTAGGTGTTTCTAATAAAGTGGCCAGTGAGTGGAAGCACAAGGTAGGTGTTTCTAATAAAGTGGCCAGTGAGTGGAAGCACAGGGTAGTGTTTCTAATAAAGTGGCCAGTGAGTGGAAGCACAGGGTAGGTGTTTCTAATAAAGTGGCCAGTGAGTGGAAGCACAGGGTAGGTGTTTCTAATAAAGTGGCCAGTGAGTGGAAGCACAGGGTAGGTGTTTCTAATAAAGTGGCCAGTGAGTGAAAGCACAAGGTAGGTGTTTCTAATAAAGTGGCCAGTGAGTGGAAGCACAAGGTAGGTGTTTCTAATAAAGTGGCCAGTGAGTGGAAGCACAAGGTAGGTGTTTCTAATAAAGTGGCCAGAGAGTGGAAGCACAAGGTAGGTGTTTCTAATAAAGTGGCCAGTGAGTGGAAGCACAAGGTAGGTGTTTCTAATAAAGTGGCCAGTGAGTGGAAGCACAAGGTAGGTGTTTCTAATAAAGTGGCCAGTGAGTGGAAGCACAAGGTAGGTGTTTCTAATAAAGTGGCCAGAGAGTGGAAGCACAAGGTAGGTGTTTCTAATAAAGTGGCCAGAGAGTGGAAGCACAAGGTAGGTGTTTCTAATAAAGTGGCCAGTGAATGTGACTGTGCTTAAACAGCACATAAAGCAACAACAACAATCTGTTGTTCAGCTCTTCAGCCCTCAGTGAAAAAAATGAAAGTCATATAGGCTAAAGGATCTTGTGAAAACTCAAAGGCAAAGCGGAGAGGTTTTTTCGTTTACTTCAGAAAGCTCCAGGCTTTGGGACCAGGGGGAAGTCTCTTTCAACAGGTAGTCAGCTCTCAGCACACAAACACACACTCACACACACACACACACTCATTCAGCGCCGTGCCCTCAGAGCCTCAGTGAGGTGTCCGCGGGAATGAGCCATGGACTCGGGCATCAGCTCAGCTCCTCTCGCGCCTTTTCCTGCCTGACCGTCTCCTCGCGCTCCAGCATGTCCGGCCAGGATGCCTCCTCCTCAGGCAGAAACATCGCGCTCTTTTTGGGAATAACGTGCCTGGCCATCTTCACCAAGACTTCTGCGGAGTTCTCAGGTTAGAAAATGTGTCCCCCCTCTCAGCCCCTGTTTCCAGCCTCTTAACTTCGCTCGTGCTTTCTCTCTCCTTCTTTTTGTCTTTTCACTTTCTTTCTTTTTAAGCTCTTTGGCTCTCTTTGGTATTTAGCAGACTCCTTTTTGTACCTTTAAAAAACAAAAACATGCGCCTAATCACATGGTCGCTGCTGCTGCTTTACTTTTAACTGCCTGCAAAGCCCTACTGCAAGCACGCGCCCCTGCGCACCTTCTTCAGTGCTCATTTAAATATGTAAACAAAGAGTCCAGTCCTCATTTAAATGCGTGAAATATAAATATATAAACAAACAGACTGTCCTCATTCAAACACATAAACATCTCATTTAATTAAATAAACAAAGTGTTCTACCTCATTTAAATACATAAACAGTGCTTCCTTGCATTAAAATAAAAAGTTCCATCCTCAATTTCTATATGTAAACAAACCATTCAAGACATAAACAAAGTGAGACCCTGGTGGGCATCTATATGTGGGGCCAACATGGAACCCATTGACAAAACTTTCAGGTTCCCAGTAGGGCTACCCGTACAGGCCATGGACATGTTATCTGTGTTCTGTCAGCATTTAAACATATCTCAATAGTTAAAAACATAAAAGCTCTATACTCATTTAAATATAAAAACAAAGCGCCTTATCAGCATTGAAATACGTAAACAAAGCATTGTATTCTAATAAATGCCCATCCTTGTTTAAATACATAAACAAAGCATTTTTTTTTAATTTAGCGTTTTATTTTTTTTTACAGTGCCATAAAATAAAGTGATATGTCCTTATGTAAATACATGTCATTTAATGTAAATGTTAAATTCTTAAATATGGAAGTGCCGTTTTCTGTCATCGTTTATATGTAAATAAAATGTTTACTAAAATACATAAACAATGTGTTCCATTCTAATTTAAATGTGTAATCAAAGTGTTCTACCTTTTGATGATAGTTAATAGATGGCAGAACACTTCTTATTTAAATTCATAAACGAGGTGTTCCATTTTCATCTAAACGGAGGAGGAAAGAACAGAATTGGGACCTTTTCACCTCGCGTGGCTGCGCTGCTCAACAGGGAGTCTGTCTGCCAGGCTCGTGGGATCTGGAGCAGAAACAGAAGGAGACATTTTCAGCTCCTGATGATGATGATGATGATGATGATGCACTTACAGCTCTGTAGCGCATGTGTTTAGGAGCTCGTGAGAAGCAGTTGAGGTAGTAACTGTGTTTGTGTAGCCATGCTGGTGACCAGGCAGCAGGCAACTCTGCAGCAGTGTTTGAATGGTCCTCCCATCTACCAGGTTCTAGACAGTTCTCCTCCACTCCCACTGCTCTAGAAGGTTCTACTCCATTTACACTGCTCTAGAATTGTCTCTCTTATGTGCACTGATCTAAAATGTTCTTCTATTGTAATTTTATCTATTCACACGGTTCTACAATGTTCCCTCTATTCACACGGTTCTAGAATGTTCTTCCCATTCATACAGTTCTAGACTATTCTTTTTCATTTGCAGTGTTCTAGGATGCTCTCTCTTATTTGCATTGTTCTAGAATGTTCTACTTTGCCCACAGTGTTTTAGAATGTTCTCCATCTGCACAGTTCTAGGATGTTCTGTATTCACACTGGAATGTTCTCCCCCAGCTACAGTGTTCTAGAGTGTCCTCCACACACTTATTCTGTCTTACTCTAGAATGTTCTTTATATTTGTCGGTGTTTGGTGAGTCGGTGCTCCACCAAATGATTCAGAAACTGACATGATCGATACTGACAGAGTGCCGTTATGCAATCATGCTATGGTGCTATGGAGCAGCATGTACTGTAGGTGACTCAGTATGGAAAGCGTAGTGGTTTGCTATACTGCATTCTTTATAGTTGTGGCATCTGTCCATTAATGTAGCCTGAGCTTGGTGGGATTTGCACGCAGGCTGTTAACTGACCTGTTTTTGGTCACTTTCACATTACAAGCCTTATTGCACAGCTCCAATTTTCGCTCAGATCCCATCTTTCTGCCTTGGTGGGTCACATTCGTTTGAGTCTAAATAAGGTGACCCATATCTGTCATTTGTGTGAACCTGTTTCCTGAATGGACCACATGTCATCATCATTAGCTGCTGCTAGGACACCAGATAATGACCGCAGTGTACAGTGAAGTACAGAGCACCTCATATATTACCTCGTGGCCTCATTTGTGGCGCAAATATATTACATCATGACCTTGTGTATGTTTAATATATATATTAAATATATTAATACACAATTATTTTTATTTGTGGTCCCAATATATTTGTTTATGGCCCCAAAATGTTATGTCCTAGCCTCAATACATTATCTTGTAGTCTCAGTATATTAATTTTTGGCCCCAATATACGCTATATGGACAGTATTGGGGCGTTTGCACATTACACCTACAGGCACTTTTATCACATCCCATTCTAAACCCATAGACATTAATATGGAGTTGCCCCCCACATTACAGCTATAACAGCTTGGAGCATGGAGTGTGTTTGTGGGAAGTTCTGCCCATTCATCTGGGAGAGCATTTGTGAGGTCAGACACTGATGTTGGATGAGAGGGCTCGCAATCTCTGTTCTTGTTCATCACAAAGGTGTTTGATGGGGTTGAGGTCAGGACAAGCTCTTGTGACACAGTCATGCTAGAGAAGAAAAAGGCCTTCCCCAAAAGGCCTTGTCCTGCTGAAGCATTACGATTTCCCTTCACCAGAACTGAAGGGTCTAGGCCAACCCCTGACAAACAACCCCATAGCATTATCCCTCCTCCTCCAAATGTTACCGTTGGCACACTGCAGTACGATTTGTCTTTCTACAGAACATGCATCCACTGGTCCAGAGTACAGTGGTGGTGCGCTTTACACCACTCCATTTTACGCTTGCCATTGTGCTTGGTGATGTAAGGTTTGCATGCAGCTGCTAGGCCATGGAGATCCAGGCCATGAAGCTCCCGACACACAGTTTTTGTGCTGATGTTAAAGCCAGAAGTGGTTTGGAACGGAGTCAGTAGAGCGTTGGCAACTTTTATACACTATGCACCTTAACACTTTTCAACAACACCACTCACAGTTGATCATGGAAAAACTGACCTGTTGCAGAAATGGCATCCAGTACTGCAGTCGAATTCAGTGAGCTCTTTAGAACCACCCATTCTATCACTAATTTGACTGCATGGTTAGGTGCTTGATTTAATACACCTGTGTATAAATAATGGGACTGAATGAAACACCTGAACTCAGTGATTAAGGAGTGTGTCCATATATATTATAACATTGCCCCAATATATTCATTTGTAACCTCAATATATTATCTTGTGTTGTCGATTATATTATTTTGTGGCCCCAATATATAATTTGTGAAATCGTGGCCTCAACTTATTAATTTGTTGCGTCAATATATGACCTTGTGCAATCAATTTGCATTTGCAAAGCATTTGTGGCTCCATTATATAGAGCCTCAATATACCTCATGGCCCAAATACATTAATATATGGCCAAAATATAATATTGCATAGCATCATCATCACCTCAATGCTCAAATATGTAATCTTGGGGTCATTATTTATTATAATTTACCACCATGTCACCTTGGACAATCCATAGTGAACTGTGAAGTGTCCCACACATAAAAACTCCTCTTCTTATCTGATTATAGCTACATGGCCATATCTCCCATGTATCTGTTTCAGACGCACATAGGAATGCACGTTGGCTCAAATCTGATTTGACGAGACCACGTAGGTAAAAGGTCACATTTGGGCCACATTTGGGTGTAAATTGAGCAATTAGTGGAGATTACACTCTCCATCCTCTCTGAGCCCAGAGTTCATATCTTAACCCTAGCTCTGCAGCCAAATAAATGCTTTGGCTTCATTTATGCTCTCGAGACTGAACTTCAAGTTGGTTATCCTGCCTCAGACCCACTTAGCTGAGGTCAACATTACCCTTACCCTTATATTACCCCTTAAAGGCCTAGAGTTTTTTTTATTGTTTTGCTAAATGTTTCCTCTGTTTATTTAAATGTAATTACATAATTATATATATATATATATATATATATATATATATATATATATATATATATATATAATTTTATTTTTTATTATTATTATTTATTATAAATTTATTTTCGGTTTACAATCAACAGCTTCAAGTGTGTAGTTTGTTTTGATGTGTTATTGGCAATGACGTTTGACTGCACGTTAGAAATATGGCTAAGTTAAGAGAATTTTCCATAAAGTTCAGAGAAGACGTCATTGCCTTGAACAAACAAGATACAATCTTTTTGTATCCTTTTTGTATCCTGGAGGTTTTAGTTTGCACAGTAACACACCTGCCTTACCAAACGTTGAAGGTCTCATGTCCGTACATCTCTACTGACCCAAAAGCACAAGGAAAGCTCAGCTCCAATCTGCTCAAAATCATAGAGATAAGGGGCTATAGATCAGCAGTATGTCTGGAGGAGGAATTATGAAGCATTCGCTAATAAGATCACCCTGCCAACAGTGAAGCATGGCTGTGGCTCGGTGATGCTCTGGGGCTGCTTTGCTTCTTCTGGCAGCGAGTACAGGGCAAGATTCAGTCAAGTATCAGGACATTTTCTGAGAATTTTTTTTTCCTTTTGTGAGGAAGCTAAAGCTTTGGTGTCATTGAATCTTCTAACAGGACAATGGTCCCAAGCGGTAATGATCCCAAGGTGTCTGGCTATGCATCATGTTTGCAGCAGGCCATATCAGTAATAGGGGGCTGTACTAAGTACTAAAGACGCTCGTCATGAAGGAGTTGAGTAATTCTGACACTGCAGACATCAATAAAAGTTATATTTTGTGTTGAATTTGGAGGGTAAAAAAAAAATAACTAAAACGTGATTATCAGGAACAATGGAAACAAGGAGATGGCTCGTATACAATCATAGCGTGCTCTCAGTATCGGCAGAGATCACTGAAAGCTCTAAAGGACTGTTCTGAAAGTGCTCTCAGGTCAGTTACAGAGGCGTAATGTAGACCACTGCCGGACAGTTGGATCTCAGCCTGAGGCACTCGAAACCTGGAACGTTTCCCTAGAGACCAGGGAATGTCCGCTTGATTGGCAGGTGCTTGGCCAGGGCGACAGAAGTTGCCGACGGAGACGAAACATCTGTTGCCGAGAGACCAGCCTGAGCCTTAGCCCACAGGGTCTAAGTCAGACTCACTAACAGCATCCTTTGTGTGGAGGAGTGTGTGTGTGTCTGTGTCTGTAAAGACCGTAGCTTTTCATCTCAGTTAACTATTGGTTCATTTTAATGTGTGTGTGTGGGGGGGGGGTGGACAGTATTGAGACGGACCCACCAGGGTGCCACAGTGAAAGCTGAGGTTTCCTTTAGCTGTACAATGGCATTTGTGAGGGTTAAAAGGTCAACAGAGGTCAAACCATTTTTAAGCATCCTGCCCCCGCAAACGACTACAGAATGACCCTCTTCTCTCTTTCTCTCTCTCTCTCTTTTTTTTCTGCGTCATCCTCCCCTTTTTCTGTCTCCCCGTGATACATTCTCTTAATTTCTTTCGCCTTTGCTCTCCCTCTTCCTCTCTCATTCTGTCTCTTTCTCTCTCACCCCTTCATCTCTCTCTCTCACACACTCTCTCCCTCTCACAGTCTGTCTCTCTTCCTTTCTTTCTTTCACCACCTTCATTCCTTTCTCTCTCAGTCTCTCTCTTTTACTTTCCATCAGTATCTCTCTCTCTCACACATTCTCTCAGCATCTCTCACTTTCTCAGTCCCTCTGTCTCTCTCTCAGTCTGTCTCTCTGTATCCCTTTCTCTTAGTCACACTCTCTCCGACTCTCTCGTCTCTCTATCTCTTTCTGTCTTTTTTTCTTTGACCTTCTTCTTGCCTTTGTTCCTCTTGTACTCTCTTTTACTCTCTCTCTCTGTCTTTCGCTCTATTGTGTCTCTCTCCCTCTGTTTCTCTCTCCTTATCTCTTGCACTCTTTTTTTT
The DNA here is from genome assembly GCF_030463535.1 of Salminus brasiliensis. Classification (NCBI taxonomy): domain Eukaryota; kingdom Metazoa; phylum Chordata; class Actinopteri; order Characiformes; family Bryconidae; genus Salminus; species Salminus brasiliensis. The sequence continues at coordinate 31,424,378 of NC_132878.1, forward strand.
TGCTTTCTTTCAATCTCTTTTTTAGTCTTTCGCTGTCTCTCAGTAAGTCTCTCTCTCTCTCTCTCTCTCTCTCTGTCTCTTTCTATCTCTCCCTGTTTGTAAAGTGTTTCATACAGGTTTGTTGCCTTTGTCTGTTTGTTTGTTTGTTCTTTGTTTGTTATAAAAGCAGTAAAAGTAGAGGGGTGGTAGGGTACGTGCTGTGGATGGCGTGAGTAGCCGTGTTGGGTTGACGTCATCCTCTGAGCTCGAGTTAATGGTTAGGAGTTAAAGAACACTATTCCATGTAGGAATAGTTCTGATTTTCCCTTCAGCCCTGGATGCACTGTAGTTTATAGCTCTCCTTCAATCATGTATGATAGATCAGACTGGCTGATAACAGTGCTCTCTCTCTCTCTCTCTCTCTCTCTCTCTCTCTCTCTCTCTCTCTCTCTCTCTCTTTCTATCAGAAACAAAAGCTGCCCTTTCCCATCTTTTTACAGAGGACAGAACTGAGACAGAAATTGCTTTGTGGACTCCGAGATCTTTGTGGCTTTAGAAATCCTGGGAGTCAGGGGTCATTTCTTAAGAACAGGACAAGGAAGGAAGAGCTGGTGGTGTGTGTGTGTGTGTGTGTGTGTGTGTGTGTGTGGGTTAGAGTTCCGGAGGTGGAACCCGATACCCATGCCTTCTGTCTGTTTGAAAGACCCCCTTCCAACCGTCCTCCTTGTGATGTGCCCCCCCCCCCCCCCAACACACACACACACGCACACACACACAACCTTTTTCTCACACCGATGAAGCAAACACACACTTTTCACAGTGGTTTTATTACAAATGATTGCTGTCTTTGTGAGTTGAGTATGTCACATGTCACCTTTTCCTTGATTGGTCAAATCATCAGCAAATATTAACACAATCTACAGAGCTGGAGTTAAGAAAACAAGGCAGTTAGGGAACGTAATCAACAGGAATTTTACAGATTTTTCCATATTTCTGTATAATTCAGTGGTTGAGATGTGAACAGTCATTCAGAATGGGGGGTTTATTGTGAAATGCTTCACTGTTGAGAAACTTACGGCCTCAGAGGTCACCATCACTACAACATATATAGCCACTTTATTTACTTTCCAAACCAACCAGTGAACCTACACAAGCCTTCTGATCCAAAAAATCCCAAAAACTATTTTGCCTGTCAACACCCAGTTTTACTCCAGAATCTCGAGATCTCGAAACTCTGGAAAAACAGTGTCATAACAGTCTAATAACTTTCTGTGAGGGAGCGTCCAGAGGCATTAAACCTTTCAGACGTGTGGCTCCATTCACCACCACTGTGAACAAACCTAAGTGGGTAAGTTTCTCTAGAACTGAGCGTTTCACAGCAAACCCACCCTGAACGATTTTGTTCGCATCTCAAACATTTAATTATGTACTGTTGGATATTCAGTGGAATTCCCCTTTAACTAAATACATAGAATAAAATAACAATAAACCACATGAAATGATTTTAGCGTCTCCGTATAGGAACAGTGCCGGACACCACAAAACTTGGCAGCGCGCCTCTTTACATTTGCACACATACACACACTTTAAGGTGGCAGGTGAGCTCTGTCTGAGCAGATCCTCTTGGCTCATTGTTTTGTCTGCTGAGGTGTGTGTGTGTGTGTGTGTGTGTCTGGGTGCTCAAACACCTCTGCCTAACCGCACAAACACACATACACACACACACACACACACATACACACAGACTGGGTCGTGTCCTCATAATGCTTAGGCTCGTACACTAGCAATCTCAAACTTTACTATAGTTTGCCTAGACACACACACACACACACACACACACAGCCTCATAGACCAGCAATTTAGCGTTCTAACACACCTTCTAATAATGTGCTCACAGAGTAACAATCATATGCTTTATTATAAAACATATGTAACAATTCTAAACCAGGTTCATTCTACAGGTATTACTGTGTGCTCTGTTCTATTTGAATAGAAATACAGAATTATGGAATTCTTTATTTAGTTCATTACAGATTTAATAACATTTACATTCTGACAGACTGACCGATTCAGCTCATCCCAATAGTGCATCCCTGGTGTGTGCACTATTGAACGCAGTTCTTACAAGCGTTATCCTGCTTGCTTCTCTAAAGTTACACAGTGCAGTTAGCAGCATAGCAACAGCAGAGGCACTATTCTCCTGATTACAGGTCAGTGGAGCATCAGCATGATTTTGAATCTGCTACATAGAGTGAGCCTGGAGCCACTTCACCAGTTGTCCTTCTTTGAGGCACTTTTGTTAGGTTCCGACCAACGCATACCGGGAACACCGCACACCAGGAACACCACAGAATTCAAACTCGCAACTCCTGGGACACAGCAGTAGCACGTTGGATCGCTGAGCCACTCTGAGCCCAAAAAGAGCTTCTTAATCAGAACACTGCACAGGATTTTTTTCGGAAGTCTGGGAGATGTTCTGACCCAGTTGTCTAGCCGTCACAATCTGACTTTTGTCAGAGTCTTTAAAGATCTTCATGCTTGTCCTTTGTGATCATTTCTGCTTCCAATACACCGACTTCAAAAACTGACTGCTCACTTACTGCCTAATATGTACATTATCTGGTTGTAATGTTATGGCTGATCAAGTCCAGCAAAACGGTTTACTGATTATAAGAACAGCTCAGATCAAAGATCCGCAGCAGAGCAGTTTTCTTATCTGTCAGCAGCTCTTAGACATTTATTGGACGTTCAATGTGGAATATTAATAGATTGATATTTTGATGAGCTTATTGTCGCCCTCAATCATGTTTTATTGGGGTTTCATAACTTTACGTTGATTTGTTCTCACTTGTTAAAGAGCACCAAGTAGCATTCCGTCTGTGTCTGAAGCAAGCCAAGGTGATCCGAGCTGAGTGTTGAAACACACACACACATTAAAGGCTGAGCTTCTTGGCAAACAGGGTGTGAAGACCTAGGAATGGGTCGCTCTCAGGGAAATGTGAAGCGTCAGTACCGGTCAGCAGAGGCGGCTGGGAGACTGATGACGTGTGTGTGTGTGTAAGAGTGTGTAAGAGCAAGAGACACACACATGTGCACATATATTTAACCCCTCCAACTCCGTAAGCTAAGAGCCTGTGTGACATACTTATGTCCTCACAACAGAACTCCGTAGTTTCTTAGCATATAATAATAATAATAATAATAATTATAATAATAAACTACTGAAACATTGGATACGTCTAGAGTGAACTGTTCACAGTGCTCATGGCCCTTCTAGATATAGGTATACCTGGTGGATGTGTGTGTGTGTGTGTGTGTGTGTGTGTGTGTGTGTGTGTAAAAACATCCCCAAATTCCTAAGTGACAGTCCACATTTACAGCTTAAATGGAGGAGCCCCTCTTTCTCCTTCTTTACCTCTCTTTCTCTCTCTCTCTCTCTCTCTCTCTCTCTCTCTCTCTATTGTACCCTCACTGTCTGTCTCTACTTCTTTCTCTCGCTCTCTTTCTCTCACACTTACACTCACACTCTATGTGTTCACACCTGAGAGAGAGTTAGACAGAGAGAGAGAGATGAAATTAAGACAGAAGGAGTAGAAGATGGAAGACTGAAAGAGTAGTAAAAGTGAGAGGCATGAAGAAGGGAAAAAGTGAGAGAGAGAGAGAGAGAGAGAGAGAGAGAGAGAGAGAGAGAGAGAATCAGACAACAAGGAGTTTTTGTTTTCATCTGGTTCTGCAGTTCCTCCTGATAGAGCGACGTACAGCAGCAGACAGGCACTATAAACACACACACACACACACACACACACACACAGTAAGCGTGCTGTATTGAATTCATTATAATTAGTTCCACAGGAATGTAATGTCACCACAACACAGCTGAGTTCCCTCAGTTCACCTTTACACACTGTGTGGTTGAATGTGTTAATCACATGTGTTATACTGAATAAAACAACCTCAGGTATAGTAACCGTTTGAGTAGTGTGTAGGGGGCACTGGCTGGGTGAGGGTGCGGGGGTGGTGGGGTGTTGTGGTCGGTTGTGGGGAGGTCTGTTTTCACTGTTTACTTTGTGGCTCTGAAAAGCTCTAAAGCTCTTTAGGGTCAATCTGGAGGAGTGTCTGTCTGATCACTGTCAGAATTCACAGATGAGGTTACTGTGGAGAAACGGGAGGGTGCACACCCACACACACACTCACACACACACACACTCCCTCCCTCAAACAGTTTGACTGTAATCAGACAGGGTTTGTGGTTGTGGTTGGAACAGTAATAGCTGTTTTACGGGCTGCAGTGACAGCAAAGTGTAAGGGCTCAGTATCTCTCGACCTCAGTATCTCTCTCACTCTCTCTCGTTCCCTCTCTCTCTCTCTCTTTGTTGTTTTTTGTGATGCTCTCTAGAAGCTGTTTATGCAGTGTCTGTTGGGGGGGGTACAGGACCTCCTTGAAGGATGATAGATTATTGGTAAAGATTATCCGTTGCTAAATACAATTAACATTAACACACACACACACACACACACACACATACAGACACACAGATGATGCAAACCAATACTGGAGGTCTCTTCTCTCCCGCATTCTTTTTTCCTGTAACACCTGCCCTCTGAGGTCAAAGGTCAATCAGCCCCTAATGCATGGCTTAGAGTGTATGTGGGTGTGTGTTCCTATACTGCCATGACAAAAATGTTTGTTTTTGTAGTAAAATGAGACTTTACTGGCTCACAGCTCCAGCACAAAAGTCCTGACCTCCACATTTACCGCATTTAGCAGACGTTTTAGTTTAGTAAGCTTAGACACAACTAAACACAACTCAGTAAAGAGACCATAATACACTACTCTTCACCCAAGTATTCTCGGAAGAAGTGGGTCTTCGGTCTGCGCTTAAAGACAGTGAGCGACTCTGCTGTTCGGACACCCAGGGGAAGTTCGTTCCACCACTGAAAAAGGACAGAAAAAAAAAAGCCTGGACGCTTGTCTTCCATGGATCTTCAGGGATGGCAGGTCAAACCAAACTGTACTTGAAGCTCGAAGAGCTCGTGGTGCAGATCGGCTTTTTGGTACTACCAATTAACCCACCCGTTTGTAGCTTCCCCTAGCACTAGCAATGCCCTTAATGCTTGACGTGTAAGGACTTATCACACATCTTATCAAAGCCAGCCAGTGGCTCTTTTTGATCTCCTAGTTTCGATCACCTCGTTCCGTTGTACAGCAGACACGCTCAGAGGAAAGCCACCCAGGCCACCCAGGCAATTGTGCTCTCTCATACTCCGGCCACTGATAGTCAAGCGGCATAGATCAGAATTCAGACTCGCGACTCCTGGGCAATAGCAGTAGCATGTTGGACCGCTGAGCCACTCAAAGCCCAGTAAGGGCTTCTTTATCAGCTCCACATCCTTTTAGACTCAGGCTGTGACCAAATTGGCTCCAAATTGGGCAGTAGGCTGGTCTACCAAGTATTGCAGGGGGTTGTTAGGGATGCCATTTTCTCTGTATCAGAGCGTTGTATAGGGAACATTAATATTAAGTGCTCAGCTAATTTGTAAATCAGATTAAAAGAGCTGACCTGAGGTCTGTTTTAGCTGCACTCATACTCTACATGACCAGACGTTTGTGGACAACTAATAGGGAGTTTGTCCCTTTTTTTTTGTTGCAGTAAGTCTTTACTCTTCTGGGAAGACTTTACATGTTGCTGTGAGGAAGAGCTGAATGCATTCAGCTGCATGGGATCATCAGTGAGGTCAGGCACTGATGTTGGACGATTAGTTCTGAAACTCCAACTCTCATCCCAAAGGTACTGGATGGAGCTCCGTCACTCCAGAAAACACTCCAGAGTGAGCTTAGTGACCCTTTAGTTCTCACAGTGTATGTGTGAGTGTGTGTGTGTGTGTGTGTGTATGTGTGTGTGTGTGTGTGTGTGTGTGTGTTGCATGGGTTGCTGGGTGGTGACGGCAGCTGAACTCATTAAACAGGAGACCAAACAAAAACAACCCGTTGCAGTAACTCGCAGACGCCTTCCTCAGCACCACACACACACACACACACACACACACACACATTGTATTTGGTGGCACAAAGAGATCATCAGAGTTTGAGTTAAACTCATGTGAATAAGCCCCTTCAGCTGATAGCGAGTATGTGTGTGTTTGTGTGCACATGCAAGGCGCTCCCAAAGACTACGTACACACACAAACACACACACACACACACACACACACACACACACACACACACACACTTACTTGGTTTCAAAGTTGGTTTCTTTATTGGTGTGAGAATAAATGCCCAGATTAATCCTTTTTTACTTCAAGCCACATCCTGTGGTCTGTTTTTGAAATAAATCATACACACACACACACACACACACACACACTGCATGACTTTGATGGACTGCTATTTAGAGTAACCAGTCTGTCTCATTTATTTTATTTATTTCAGGCTCTTGTTTGGCTCTGGATTTCTCTTAAAGTTATAAATGGGGCTATTTTCTCAAATGCTTTTGCATATGTGTGTGTGTGTGTGTGTGTGTGTGTGTCCCGTGCCAGGGTGTGGGCCTTTTTCTATGTGTGGGTTTAGAACCTTAGCGGCGAGTCAGTGGTAATGAGTGTGTGTGTGTGTGTGAGAGTGTGTTCCCTCACCAGACTATAAGCCCTGCTCTCTAATTACAGTAATTCAGTCAATCTGTGGGCAGTGAAAGTGCAGCTCGAAGTCAATGTGCTGAATGTTTACGAGGCGATTTGGTCGGCCCTGCAGAGTAAAACCGTGTTTAACTCTGTCCTCCCTAACTATCATACAGGACCTAAAAGCTCTCAAAAGCACTGTTAAAAAGGTAAAACGCAGGCCAACTTAGTTTTAAGGTAGGCCTGACTTTACATACTCACAGTTTGGAAAGTCTGAGCATCAAACTCAACACGTAAACACATCTGTAGACCAGTGGGCTAACAGGGCTAACCTGTGTCTTAGACTAATTTCAAATGTAGAAATTGTTTTATCTACACGTTATCAGTACCTTACAGTAGAACCTTGGCATACCTTCTACAAAAAGGGTTCTTTTAGAGTTTAGATTGGGGCCAAAGAATCCAGTACGACCCTAACCGAGCCTGTGCACGTTCTGTCTGAGCCCGCCCCGCCTAAAACTGTTTATTAAAAATGAAACTCCAAATGATTAAAACACCAACAATGTGAACAATGATTCACAGGCTTAAACAATCAGCAAAATAGGCTACAAGAATAGCTTTAAATAAAATAAAAACTAGCATTAAAAAACATAGGCCTACGTCACAGACCATTTTTGCAGGGCCCGAAAAAAATTGTGGAAAATCTCGGCCCAACCCGGCCTGAGTTCAGGTCGGGCTCGGACTCAAATTTAGTAGTGGTTATGTATAGAAACATAACAAATCAGTTTATTGCATTGTTGGATAACCTTTAGTAGATGTAGAATCTTATAAAAGAGGTTCTCTATAAAGAACAGTTCCACAGAGACCCCTTTCACAGTGCTGTATTAAACAGTTTTGCATAGAAAGTACCATGCCAGTGCTTTAGTAATCTCCCCTCTATTTCACTTACTATCCTAATTAAACATCAGGAGAAGGGTCACACCAGGCGTGTAGCCACGGGTGGGCCTTCCCAATTAAAAACGGGGGAATACTATTTTTGAGAGTGAAATTTGATTTGTTTTCTAAAGGCGCTCGTTGTATCATACGGGCCATACCTAAATGTATGAGTTAGAATCCAAACACCATTTCCGAACTTCGTCTTATTTTCTGGACCCTCACACACACACACACACACACACACTCTGGCACACGTAAGATAAGCTCTCCATCTTGGTCTGCATTCCAGCGGAGTGTGTGTATGTGTGTGAGTGTGCATATGTGTGTGTGTTTCTGCTTATGGCACTGTGGACCTGTGAGGAATTTACTCCTGAGTGCTTTCCACCAATCACAGGGCAGCATCATTTAAACACAGGGAAACCCCAGTTCAGGGTAATTCCACCTCACACACACATACACACATGCACACACTCTCTCTCTCTCCCTCTCTTTTATGTTCACACATCTGACATGAGAGATTAAAGTTTTTGTCTTTAACTGCTACAAAGACCTGATGCTAACCAAACAAGTGCTTCATCAAGCAGAAATTCATTCAAATTAGCCAGAAAAACCCAAGAATTGGATTTCCATGTTTACACTAAAAAAGGAAAATGGATTTTCTGATTCATAACAATAGAACCACTGTTTAAAGAACAAGGGATCTTTAAAGCAGCTGTTCCCAAAGAGGCTGGGGGTCACGGGGGGTGCCATAGACTTGTGTCTAGACATGTTGTATGTAGCATTGCAATATGTAGCATTTTTACCTTAAGATAACAGCTTTAAATCCATTGTGATGTTCCACTGGCTTGTATGAGAGATAATGGCACCTCTACCATGGCTTCTCTGGACTCAATACACTGCTAACTGCACTCATGGTGAAGCAGGCAGGACAAGTGCGTAACTCAGGTCATATTTGTGTAAAATAAAAAAAGTAATATAACTCTGCCGCAACAGTCTTTCGCTGCTTCTTTCTTTATCAGTGAAGGTTCTCATTCTGATGTCTCAGCTTGTTCAGAAATGCATGTGAAAAGCGTGTCCTTTAGGGGTGGCTCGAAGTGTAAGTGACACTTTCTGACTATAGGGGGAACCCAGAAGCAAGACATGGCAATTTTCTCATACTGCTGCTTTAATGAGTTATCTGTAATGTCACAGAACAGCAACACCTGTTTGTCGTGCAGGCCAGTGATTGCCATGGTTTACACATGTCTATTAAGACAAGGTTCTGGTCCAGTAACCATCCATTACACTAAAACGTTTTTGAACCACATGTTTAAAGGACCATATGCAGGATGTTTGAAGGATGCTATGTGAAGAAACAAGCAAACCATTTAAGCATTTACATGTTTTAAGTTGATCTATATGAAATCCTTGCTTTTACTAGAGAATTGCTGATAAATATATATATTTTTTTGTGCTAGAGCTATGCGGCTAACATAGTAGCTAGCACCTAGCAGCTATTAGCACCACTGACAGGTGAAGCACTGATTATCTTCATCTACAGTGGGGCCTGTCAATGAATGGGATATGTTAGACAGCAGGTGAACAGTCAGTGATAATTGTGTTAAAAGTAGAAAAAAACTTTGACAAGAGCTAATTTGTGATGGATAGACCAGTGGGTCATAACATCCCCAGAACATCAGGCCGGTCTTGTAGGGTTTTTCTGGTATGCAGTGGTTAGTACCTACCAAAAGTGATGAACCAGTGACAGGATTATGGGCACCTAAGGCTCATTGATGCCCTCCATGGAGGCCCCACATGGAGGCACAAGGGGGGCCTACTTAATATTAGGCAGGTTGTACTAGTGCTAGGTTTCAGAAACAAAATAAGCTATTTAATCATTTAATCTAATCTTTGTGTCAAGACTTGCATGTAGCATACTTGTAGCAAACATTTTAGCTAGTGGCTTATGTATTAGCTTGGGACTAACATATTAACCTTTGGCTAGCATCTTAGCTTGTGGCAAGAGTGTTAACTTTTGGCTAGTGTGGTAGCTTAAGGCTAATATAAATAAGCTTGCTGTCAGCGAGTTAGCTTTTGGCTATTTGGAGTGTTAGCTGGACGCTCACATGTTAGCTTGACTCTGACGTGCTAGCTTGAGGCTAGTGTTTTAGCTTGGGCAACTGCAAAGCCAAAGCAACCAACTTTGAAGTCCAAGGTCCTATCCTGTATGATCTGGGCAGCATGCCGGTGTTCAATTTAAGTTATTGCTGTGATATATATATATATATATATATATATATATATATATATATATATATATATATATATATCTCAGCAATAACATATTAATATATATATATATATATATATATATATATATGCCTGTTTTTGTATGATTCTATAACCCTTGACATTGTGTAAAAACAAGTGTGTGTGTGTGTGTGTGTGTGTGTGTGTGAGACTGTGTGTATGAGTAAATGTTCTGGGTGTGAAGAGTTCCTCCACATTCCGTCCTTTTAACCTGATATCACATGACATGTCATCTGATCATAACACAGGGGCCCCATGCAATATTGCCCCTCTGAGACCTTCCCGTATACCCCTCCTAAAGGTTTAGAACCTTTATGGATGCTACAGAGGAGTGACAGAGTTGTCATATCCATTCAGCTGGATACATAGAGGATAGCATAAAAGTCTCCGAACCATGAACCAAAATTCTTTCGCTTATTGTCTGTTTTAGCAAAGCACTACAGCTACAAGGTTAATGTAGCTAATAAGTAAATATACAATTCAGCTAATGTACTTCATACCACTTTTATAAATTACAGCAGGGCCAACTCTCATGTATTGGCTGTGAGACTCACACATTCTCACTCTCATGCCACGCTTGCCATTTCTCACACATTTTTGATGACCTTCTGTGAAAGGTCATCAAAAATGATGGACTGGCGGAGAGTGTGCTAACTAGCTAGTACAGTGTGTCATACAGTGTCATAAACCACAAAAGCAAGTCCATATGGTTTAGGGCAAGTGTGTAGTGAAGAGATAAATAACAAAATTAGACGCTTTTCGCGCCGGCTTTGAGGGGTTAAGTGTATCTGGAGTCTGCACCAGCTTCGCTGCCATGCCGATTCTGTCTGTGTGTGGTCTTTGTGGGCAGGTTGCCAAGTTTGTTCACACACATACACCCAAACACTGGTGTGGAATGCTGTGGTGGATGCCAGTGAGTTTGCCCTGGTAATGGGTAACTAGGGGATATGGACACACACTCACACTCACACACACACACATGCATTCGTACCCTGTGCTGGTTTATCAGCCCCTCTTATCTTTCCACAAAATTAGCGTTATAAAGGGAGATATTAAACACTGTCTGAAGATTAGCCCGAGTTGAATTCGATGTTTCGGCTGGTTTACTGCTGCAATAAACTAAGTGGCTGATAGATATCTGTGCTTGGAGGCTTGAGATGCTGGTTGTTTATGAATGGTTGGCTCTTTCTGAATGACTCCTTTACTGGAAACCAGTTCATTCATTTGAGTAATAGCAGGTCTGATATACTGATAGCAGTCATTTTAAAAGGCCATTTTTACTGAAATTTTACATTTTGCTTAATGAAATTAATTTGCATACTGTACACATGGAAACCCCTGGTTCTGTTCACCACCACTGCAAAGAAATCTGTGTCCATCTCACAGCAAAGCCCATGACAAAGCTCCACCACTCGAGGAATACAGTCCCACCACTATGCAACCCAATGCCGAGAGGCTTTATACCCCTCTAGCCGACAGGCCAGGCATAATGACAATACATGGTAGTGTGTGTTTTACTGGTACAAGTGAATCAGGCACAGTGGTGTTGCATATGGAAATAAGCTCTATTCTGATTGGATGCCCTGTGTTGCTCCTTAATCAAACAGCAGCCCATTCTAAAAAAAGACTTGGCAATGGGAATAACAGTGGGAATGAATGGGACTGAGCTGCTGCAGGCTGAATAGGCAGATATATGTACATTTGGTTTTTGTGACACAGAAATGTTGTTTTGAAAGTTTAAAAATATTTACACTGCAACATACACTGTATGAACAAAAGTATTGGGACACCTGCTCATTCAGTGTTTCTTCTGGAATCAAGGGGATTTAAAAAAAAAAAAGTTGGAGTAACTGTGTCTACTGTCCAGGGAATCTCGACTAGATTTAGAACATTGCTGTGAGGATTTGATTGCACTCCACGACATAGGCGTCAGCATCACCACCCCACATCATCCCCAACTCCCCTGCTTATTCCAAAAGTACTGAATGGAGCCTCATCATTCTAGAGAACACGGTTCCACTGCTCCACAGCCCAATGTATTCAAGGTTCATGTTTATTTGCTCCAGAGAGTCTAATTCTATTGCCAGTACTTCTCTTCAGGGACTAGACAAGCTGTGTCAGCAATGGGTGCAACTTAAAGTAGCTGAATGCATTCAGTAGAAGGGGTGTCCACAAACATTTGGACATATAGTGTATTTTGTACAACGTCTTTCTTTAATTTAAAGCAAAAAGCAAGGATAAATGGGTTATCCATGAATTGGGCCGTTTAACGTTCACCCTTTTCTTACGTAGACAGCTCCTAACTAGCTCAAAAGGGTAATTTTACGAATCCTGATGGACCTACTCATCCTCTGATAGGCGGATAGTTACACTTCCGTTTTCTGACCCTTGTCCTTCTTATGTGTTTAACTGTGCTCTTTATGGTGACCAAATTGTTTCATTTGTTTACTTTGCTCCCATTAGGCCAACTGAGGAGCAAGCAAGGTCCTATTGAGTGTGTGTGTGTGTGTGTGTGCAGGAGTAGGCTTACTTCATGTTGGAGGAACAGTTCAGAGAAGAATCAAATGAGCATGATTGATCCCTCATGCTGTTATCGTTACTCCTAAGTGATCTTTTAGAGTTTTATTGTCTTAAGACAAAGAAAAGGAAATATGACTTGTTCACAGTCATGGTTAAAAAGCGTTAAAGTGTTATTAATACTCTGACTCCTCAAACCTTGTCCCAACAAACAGCAGCCACGGGCTTCTCTAAGCAGCTGCTTAGCACTCTGAAAGTGAAAATATACGATGCCCACCAAGCAGGAGAAGACTGTAAGAACAAAGTAAGGAATGTTCAGCTAGCCAGTCCCTAGTAATTAAGAAGCAGCAGTTAACAGGAGCAGTGGAGGTCCAGCTGAAGTCTGAAAGACCTCAGAAGACCTTCAGAGAGAACTGCTTGGAGGATTGCTAGAAAGGCTAACCAAACCTTTCAGGATTTTGTAGACTCTGGAGTGGTGTCGACACCTGCACATTTGGCAGCTATAAAATGACACTTTTTATTACAGCATTATAGCACAATGGGTTTTCCTATAGTACCTTGTCTATCACTGACAGATGCTTCTTTGGCAATAGCAGTGGGATCATTTGTTTGGTGCTATATGCTGCCTTCATAAGGTTCTTTAAATAAGCATTTTTAGGAGATTTCTCTATGACCCATTTCACACCTGGTGACTTCATGGGCCTTGACTATCAGGATTATATCTGAATAAGGCAGAGATGCGCTTAAACCAGATACAAATCCAGTCTGTGGTCTGAGACACATTTGACTACCCAGTGCATGTGGCTAAAATCTTATCAGGATACATTCCAGATACTAGTCACTAGTCAAATGGTCCTTTGAGTTGTCGTGGTTCAACGCAGAGTCATTTCCGTCACAGAAGAAGCACTTTTTAATAGGTGCACTTGAAAAGCATATAACATGTTACTTCTCTCTGAATCTCTCTCGCTCTCACTCTCTCTTTCTGCCCCACTGGCTGAAACACTTAGGCAATGCGCTCAGTAATCCTGAGAAGAAAGGCAGAGAGGAAGAAAGCGAGGGATGGGCCATGGCGGAGCATGAAAAGACAACATGACTGCTTTCTTTTCCTTTAGACAGGCAGCCGAGAGGTTCTGTTAGTTTGTCCCAGAGCTGATTGATAGCATCTTTCTTTTCTCCTTCTTTCATCATAGTCTCTCTCTCTCTCTCTCTCTCTGCCTCTCTCTCTCTTTCTCTTTCTGTCTCTCTCTGTTTGGACTTGTCCACATGCCTAATCAAAGGAGAAGAATGGAAATCATCCTGACAACATACTCACACACACACACACATATATACATTTTTCCATTGTACAATTAACTGTGTGTCTGAGTATGTCTCAGTGTGTGTGTGTGTGTGTGTGTGTGTGTGTGTGTGTGTGTGTGTGTGTGTGAGGTAAATTAGCCTTTAAATGAGAGAGATGTGGAGAATGGCAATCTGTGTGTTTTTCTCTCAGGTGGGCCACACACACATGACGACATGGCAAGCCATGACCTGCTCTTTGCGCTATGTGTGTGTATAGTCAGAGTGTGTGTGTGTGTGTGTGTGTGTGTGTGTGTGTATGTGTGTAGTGGTGAATGGAAGAAGGAGTTTCATAAATAAAGTTAGAAATATTTATAAATAGTTTTCAGGATGAACACACCCCACTGTTTTGTCCTTCACAGTTTCCTGTGGCCATTAGTGACCACACCACAATGCCGTACACACACCCACACAACCACAAACACACTACAACCAAACTCAGCACAGTTGCTCTCAGGACTCTCAGACGTACATTAAACAGAGCGTTTCTGCTCTGAGCGTTTCTGACTGCATGTGAATGCAGATGTGAATTCTTAGAAAATACGGCACCAATACGTACCTTTTATCATGTCAGGTGATTTTAGAGCACTGCTGTGAGATATAAGATTGCATTCAGCCTCAAGAGCTGTTAGTGAGATTAGGATGTTGAATGATCACCACCCCACCTCATCCCTAACTACCCAACGCATCCCAAAAGTACTAAATGGAGCTCCATTCATCATTCCTGAGAACACAGTTCTTCCACTGCTCCACAGCTCAATGCTGGGGGGCTTTATACCCCTCTAGCCAATAGAATAATGGTGCCAATAGATTTATGTTTATCTGCTCCAGAAAGTCTTATTCTATTGGCAATGCTTGTCAATAGACAAGGTGTGTGTGTGTGTGTGTGTGCATCAAATTGTGGAAAAATTCCTTGATGTATTGACATTTGCCAAATAATCAAATGTGATGACATATGAGACTTGATGTTTAGAATAATTTCAAATTGTGACAGTGTTGTGATTCATTACTAATTATGAATAACAAATGATAAGAATTTGAGATTTCATTGTGCTCTGAATCATGTCATAAAGAATTATGAATGAATTGACTTATGATGGAATTTTGAGATTTAGGAATAAATTGAATTAAACCATGCTGAAATTTCTAATAATGGATTGAGTTTGAAAAAATGTATTGATTCTTTTTGAATCTTGATGAAACTGTAGAGAAATTTAAGAATTCACAATGGACGTGGTTCAAGTTGTGCCTGTGTTGTGAGTCACTGAGTAATTTGGTAAAAAATTATGATCAAATTAAATAAATTTGGGATAGAATATGAGATTTCATGGTGCTCTGAATCTTCTAAAGAAACACAGCTGAATTATGATGAGGTCTTGCAATCTGTTTGACACTTCTGCTGCTGTTCCTTTCTAGGTTATCTGTCACGTGTGTTGAAGAATTACACAGAAGAAGCGTGTGACGGAGACCTGCTGACTGTAAGGTGCCCACCCAGGACCACCATCACTGTCCAAACAGCTTTCTACGGCAGAAGAAACTCCACCCATGCACTGCAGTGCCCACCCACTTATGGTATCAGTGGGCCACGCCCACTGAGTGATGACACTTCCTGTCATGTGTCAACAGCACTGCAGGTACAACAAACTCTCATACACAAACACATATATGAACACACATGAACACAGCAGCATTATTGCATACATGCACATAGACCCACATACACATATCTACAAATGCATGTGTGTGTGTGTGTGTGTGTGTGTGTTTGGCTAATTGCCTGGGATTCAGTTTCAGTAGCGGCGCGTGACGTGGCAGCGGCTTGTTTGAACATCACTGTCTCTGACAGTGACTACATGTGATTAATGATCATACACATGCTGTATACCCAAACTCACACACACACACACACACACACACACACACACACATATGATAAATGAGCATCCACATCCTAACCACACCTTTTAACTTTTTCTCTGTTAACACACACACACACAGGGGCCTGTGGGCATTTGGAGAATTCTACTGTGTGTGTTTGTGTGTATGTGAGAGGAGAAATGAACACTCTGGAATGTGCTCTCCTCAGCCCACAGTGCAACCAAAGAACACACACACACATATACACCTTTACACACAAACAGGCTTGTGATAATAAGGTGTCATACATGTGGAGTGTACTTTCCAAATGAAGGGTATTAAAAAGAGTTGATCCTGCTTTTGTTGAAGAAACTGTCTGTACCATCCAGTAAAGGGTTTCTACTAGATTTTGGAGCATTGCTGTGTGTGACCTCCTTAGTGAGCTCGGGATGTAGGATGATCATCCACCTTATCCCCAACTCCCCAACTCATCTCAAACTCCCCAGCTCATCCCAGTATTGGATGGAGCACCAGTCATTGCAGCTAACACAGTTCCACTGCTCCACAGCTCAACGCTCAATAACCTACATTCCAGATCTTCACATGAGCCTGTATTCACATTGCTGTATTTATTTTAAGCATATATATATATATATATATATATATATATATATATATATATATATTCTCGCTCTTTCATTCTCTCTCCCTGTAGAAGATGTCAGATGAGTGTCAAGACAGGAGGAGTTGTGAGCTATTGGTAAACAGTCGTTTGTTTGGGACAGATCCATGTCCATCCGTCAGCAAATCCCTTACTGTGCAGTACAAATGCAGACCTAGTGAGTATCTCTCTCTCTCTGTCACACAAGCACACGCACATACCTTCTATTTCTTTCCTTTTCCCCTGTTAAAAATCTGTAATAGTCTGTGTGTGATCTGAATAATTGATAGTAGTTAATAAATATGTTATAGTAGACACTGAATCGTTTGTAGTAGGTACTGAATAACTGATCATAGCTACTGAATAATTCAAGTCAAGTCAAATGTATTTGTATAGGGACTTTACAACAGTTGTCACAAAGCAGCTTTACACAATCAGTAATTAGGAAAAGAAAAAAATTTATAACATAAAAAGACATGAAAAATTTAACTCACTAATTCACTACTAATTCATAGTAGATACTGAATCATTCATAGTAGATATTGAATAATTTGTAGTAGGTACTAAATAATTGATCATAGCTACTGAATAATTGAGCATAGTTGCTGAATAATTCTTAGTAAATACTGAATCATTCATAGTAGTTACTGAATACTTACATTTACATTTGATACATTTAGCAGACGCTCTCAGAGCAACTTACCATACCAACTTACTAACAACCTTAATAAGCACAGCAGGATAATTCATAGATACTCAATATTATATAGTAGATACTGAATAATTGGTATTGGATGCTGAATAATTTATAGTAGTAAATGAACACAGAGACATATATACAATCATGGCGTCTATTGTGCTAATGGTATTTGTTCTACTGTGAAAATAAACACTTACTGACCAGTTTAAATACCTGTGGTAAATCAGGGTCAAACTAAAACTTTTGTACAGTACTGTATATTGAGAAAGTAAACACCGGAGACAGAAATGTTTACCCCTCACTGCAGTGTACCGTTCTGTCTCCTCGCTGTAGATGAGTATAAGAGTAAGGTGGTGTGTGAAGGGGAGCGGCTGAGGCTGAGCTGTAAGACCGGGATGCAGATTGCTGTGTATTCTGCCATGTTCGGGCGCACGCAGCAAGGAACGCTGGAGTGTCCTCCACATCACCGGAGGGCGCCATCTGTGGGTAAGCTCACTGAAATAATATTGCTAATACTTGTAGTGCAGCAATTGAACCCCAGTCTTCCACATGGTGTAGCAGCCGACTGGCAGGCAGTTGACTAATAATAATAATACATAAAGTGTATATCACATATTATTTTATATAAGAAACACAAAGGTTTTAACAATTTAATTGCTGTATTGAGAAACACAACTGTGGTGGGAACGAGTATAGAGAGATGTAATAGAATTAAAGTGCATCCGACAATAAAGACAGCATGAAGCTTCTTTTACTAACCCACACTCTAAGCAATAAGCGTTCTTTGAATTGTAACAGCAATAGTGGTTGCCCACTGGTGACCCAAACCAGTTATGCATTATGCATGTTTTTTTTTTTTTTTTTAACGGTTCTGCATGTGAAGAACATGGTTCATTTAACTGTGACCAGCATGGACATGCAGTACACTCACAATGCTGGTGGCAGATGTAATGAATTAAGAGAGACAAAGACACACACACATACATACACACACACACACATACATACACACACACACACACACACACACACAGTGAGACGTCAGATTTGTTCAGTGCAAGACTCATTCCATCGAAATGCACCACAGAGCGCAACAGGAGGTCATTCCTAACAGTGGCAATCAAACTCTATTACTATTACTCTATTATTACTATTATAGTATTATTAATATTATATTAATATAGTATTATTGTTATTAGTATTATTAATCATATTATTATATTAATATTAATGTTATTATTAGGTGGGTACAGTAAGCATATAACGATAATCATTTCAAAATCCTTCAGATGTAGTTTTCCGCCCCTCCCAGGCAACAGGAGATGAGATCAGGTGGCATGGAAACACACCTCCGCATTTAAAACACAGTTGAACTCTCTGAAAACATACACACACGCATATCCTGAATTCCTTATCTTCCAGACACCTCTTTTCCCTTGAACACACACACACACACACACACACACACACACACACACACAGAGACAGACAGATATCTTACCCAGCCATATCAGACCTTAAGGAAAAGGGTGTGTGTCTGTTACATACCATACACTGTTTTGGAGACACATACATACACTATGCACAATAAGAGAGTTGTAAAAGGCCTGTTTGTGTGTGTGTGTTGTTATAAGTCATGAGGAAAGAATGTAGCTGTTAGATGATTATATGTGCATTGTATATGTGTCTATGAATACTATTATTATTGTTTATATATATATATATATATATATATATATATATATATATATATATATATATATATATATATATATATATATATATATATATGAAATCCTTCATCCTCAAAAACAAGCCTGTGTGTGTATTATAGAGAGAGAGCGAGTGAGAGACCTAGACAGAAAGAGCCACCCTGGGCCTCCTGCTTGACTAATCACTGTGGTGACCGCACTCAAAGGACAGGTTAATGGGGTCTGTGTCTGTCTCTTTCCGCACTTCCTTCCCCGGGGGAAGAATTACAGCGTGACACCGGCAGGTTAAACCCCCTCAGGGGAACCGGAGACTGGGTGGCTGTTCCTCTGGTCTGGGGAAGCATTTAGACAGCCCCCCTCTGTTCCACATCGTCCATCAATCTTCCAAACCACAACCACTTAGATCACGTTCAAACACACACCTACCATGTGTGGGCCTCAGTGTGTAAGCGCAGAGCTAGTGTGGTTGTTATTATGTGATTATGTGCATGACTACAAACTGACGTATTATGCAATTGGTTGATCAATCAAAGAGTCGCTTGAGGAATGCTAAAGCACATTTGGACAAGCCAGCTTCATTTTGGAATATGGTGCTGTGGACTGATGAAACTAAAATTTGGAGTTATTTGTACATAACAAGGTGGTGGTATGCATGGCAGAAAAAGAACACAGCATTCCAAGACAAACACTTGCTACCCACGGTAAAATTTGGTGGCGGTTCCATCATGCTGTGGGGCCAGTGCAGGTACTGGGAATCTTGTTAAAGTTGAGGGTTGCATGGATTCTAGTCAATATCAGCAGATACTTGAGAACAATGTTCAAGAATCAGTGACAAAGCTGAAGTTGCACCGGGGCTGGATACTTTAACAAGACAATGATCCTAAACACTGCTCTAAATCTACTAAGGCATTCATGCAGAGGAACAGGTACAACGTTCTGGAATGGCCATCTCAGTCCCCAGACCTGAATATTATTGGAAACCTGTGATGTGATTTAAAGCGGGCTGTCCATGCTTGGAAACCATCCTGAACTGGAGATGTTCTGTAAAGAAGGTCCAAACGGTCCAAAATACCTTAATTCAGAATCCAGACTCTCAGGAAGCTATAGGAAGCGTTTAGAGGCTGTTATTTGTGCAAAAGGAGGATCTACTAAATATTGATGTCGTTATATATATATATATTTATATATATATATTACAGTTTTGCTCACTAGAGGGCAGTGGTAAGCTTCTGAGAAATCAATAGGTTTTCCTTTCAGCTGAAGAGTTTGGCTACCTTCACCCATCAGCTTGTCAGTGATGCAATGACTACTATAACAATGTTTCAGGGTGTGAATTTCAACTCCCTTCTACAGAAGGTCCTTCCGATTTCCTACCAGGTGCAGAACTGTTGTGTCTTTGTCTGTAGGGAGTGTTAATGAGTGGTAGTATACAATTCAGCCTTCACGCTTTACATGAAGTGAATGCCAGAGTAAGAATACAAATATAATAAGAAGAATAACCTGTAAACGCTGATTTGAAGGCCAGAGAGCGTGTCCACGTCTTATTCAGAGTTTGTGAACATGTTATGCGTGTGTGGACGGTATGTTTGCACGTGTGTGTGAGTGTGTATGAATGGCTTATCAGTCATTTTGACAGGCATGTGTGGTTCTGCTTTCTGTGTAAGATCAAATGTCTCTGAAACAAAACCCTTGTCTGTTGAAGGATGTCTGCGCATGCATAGAGGCACACATACGCCACACACACTATCTACATCCTTTCTGCGTTCCATATATGTGGATATGCTGTATAAATGATGTATCACACACGCACATACACACACTAACTTGTTTTTTCTTTTCTGCAGACTGCCAGTCCGAGGTGGCTCTGCCGGTGATGACATCACGTTGCCAGGGGAGGCGGACGTGTGTGATCCGAGCCTCTGCTCAGGAGTTTGGGGACCCCTGTTACTCCGGCACCAGAAAATACCTTAGTGTTATATATACCTGTGGTAAGCGTCTGTCAGTCTTTCTCTCTTGCTCACTCACATACACCATTTTCCAACTCCTCTTTATCCCTCAGAATAACTCATGCTCTTTTTTTGTTGCGGTGCCTTTAAAAGTGATATATGCAAAGAAGCTCTGTTCTGATTGGCTACCATGTATTGTGCCCTAAAAAAGCAACCCGAGATGAAATATTCATTATAACTTCAGTGTGAGTGGGCGGAGCTAAACTACTGTAGGCTGAACAGGCATGACAAAACAGGCTTTTTGTATGGACTGGGGCATGAACTATATGCTTGTAACTGTATGCTTCAGTACTGTTTACATAATACAGGAATGTCCTGTGTTCCCTGATAGGGGCTCTTTAGACCCTGCTAGTCTTTGTTGTGTGTTGTGTCATTGATTGATGGGCACATTTGCCACAGTTATGGGACATGATTAGGGTCTGTTGTTGTGTGTTGATGCAGTTTTAAGTTGCTTCATGCTGAAGGGAACACTAGCCCAATTCTTTTTACAGATTTAAGCTGGTGGACAGACCATAACCAACCAAAGAAACATGCTTAAAATCTGTAGATGGTATGGATTCTGTGGTGGTTTACTGTCTCTACGTTAGTGTTTTTCTTTAAATCCAAAGTTAATGCTAGAATTTGGAACTAAGACTAGCCAGTAGAGAAGATGCTAGAAGAAAGACCATCTGACCACTAGAGGGCACAGACCACTAAGTCATGCTTCCACGATAGACACCTGCTTATCCATTGATTCTTCTAAAATTAAGGGCATTATTAGGCTCTTCTGGGAAGGCTTTACACTAGATGTTGGAACACTGTTGAGATTAATGTTGTGTGAGGAGCATCACTGAGGTCAGGTAGTGTCATCGCTCCACTGCCCGGCTTGGGGGCTTTTTATGCCTCTAGCCCAAGCCTATGTGTGGCTGCTCCAGAGCTCCAGAGCCACACTAGCCTTGTAACTCCAGTGCAAAAGTAAGGAAGCAAACCTCAGACACCAAATATGTCTTGGCTGATTGACTGGGGGTGCGGGGGGTGCGGGGGGCAAACTTCTAAAGCAGATAGTGGACACAGATCATGAGTGAAGCTGCATTCATAGACTGACTGATCTCAGAGCTTTGCCCTTTCTTCTGATTTGGGCTTTGGACAAGTGGAGCAGGTCCTGCGACTGTGTGAAAGGGCACAGTGTGTGTCTGTGAGTGTGTGCATGTGCATGCAAGATAATGGACAATGCTACATTGAGCCGGCTGGCAGAGCTGGTTTTCTTGGCGCTCCTTGATGAGAACCATGCATGTGTGTGTATGTGTTTATTTGTGTGTGTCAGTGTTGTAGTTGGGCATAAACGCCATGTACTCACTTTCTACTGGGTTATTTGAGTGTACTGGCTTTTAAAAAGGAATTGATGTATATACCCTCAATAATCTCACTGTGTTTAGCCGTATTCCAACTGACCTCACAGCTCAGGCGAGTTTTCAAGAACGCTTTGATGGGTCACTTCTGCTGAACCTTTTGCAAGCCTTCACCCAGTAGCACACACACACACTCTCATGGTTTACCAGAGTGTGACTGCGAGTGAAAAATACTGTAAGTGTTGATTCTGATGGATAAAGAGGTGTGAGATTAATATGATAAAATGAGCTGTTCTGTTAGCGGTGGTGGTTTCATAGCTACTGTCAGCTCTGTTAAACTTGCTGCTACAGTCATGTGCAAAAGTGTGGGAATCCAGGGCATTACAGTTACAGTTCATTTGCTGAATTTAACATATTAGCAGGGGGGGTTATATAAAATGTCAGGTGATTGAAAGGATATGCCACATATTGTATTTTATGTTTATTTTTTTATTAATGTAAAAAAAAAAACTACTAATTACTATTTCAGTAATTAATAATATATTATATATAATATTTATATATAATTAGTTGTTAATTCTTAGAATGACTTATTACAACTTTTTACTAATACAAAAAATAGTATATGTAATTTATATTATAAATTATATTTTTAGACAGTTTCAGTATTGGCAATACTGTCTTTTTTGTAGTTTGTAGGGTTTTTTTGTACATTTTCTATTAATCTGCTAAATAAAATAAAGCATAACATACAATTGTATGCAAAAGTGTGGACAGGCCTTGCCAAAAGCATTTTGTCATTTATTTTTGATTGATTTATGTATTATTTTTAATTGAGAGACAGGAAACATAGCCTCTGTAGCTAATCAGGCTAATTAAACATAAAATACAGTATGCTCAGTAAAAGTCTTTCAGTATACAAAAACATCACTGTGTGCTATGCTAATGTTTGTACATCTTATAAATTTAAGATTTAGTTACACCCCCTATGGCAGAAATCACAGCTTGCAAACACTTCCATGTAGCCTTTTAGTTCTCGTGGTTGGAATGTTTCCCACTGTTCTTTTGGCGAAGGCCTCTAGTTCAGAGATCCTTGTGTCGTCTTTCTGTGCGGCTTGTTTAAGGATTATCCACTATTTTTTTCCTATGATCTTTTTGACTGTGGAGTGTGAGGGCCAATCCAAGAGCTTCTGCTTTTGTCTCTTCTGGTGGTTCAAGGTATATTTGTGATCCTTATCCTGTTGTGGGAGCCATCCGCCTTTCATTTTGTGGAATACATTCTTTTCATCCACTGCAATATTGGTAGTGTTACTGGCAGCCTCCCCCTTCTAAAAAGAAATTCCTAGGGTGCTCAAACTTTTGCACAGGCTGGGTTGATAATTTTGTAATATTATGAATTCTAAATAAAAAACAACTAAATGTTGGTGAAGGGTATCCCAACATTTTCATTAGACTGTGCGTGTGTGTGTGTGTGTGTGTGAGAGAGAGAGAGAGAGAGAGAGAGAGAGAGAGAGAGATACTGTTTGCCATAAGCCTCTTTAATTTTTAAGAGAAACTCCCTAGTTCATCCTCCTGTTTCTAAACTAAATGAGAATAAACATTAAAGTTGCTGACTGAGCACACTGAGCGTCTGTGTGTGTGTGTGTGTGTCTGACTGTGTTAATTAACTTGGCAGAAACATCCTGTTGTCAAGTATCATTTAGTGTCCATTCTCCTACTGTTTCTTATAGTGTGTGTGTGTGTGTGTGTATGTGTGTGTATGTGTTAGTGAAGCCATCCAGCTACTTTTCCTGACTCAGTTCCATCAGCTTCCCGCACTAACACACTGTTCTGTGCAGATACATTTCACTCACTTCCTGCTTGGATGTCTTTTATTATTATAGTGATAAAGAACACACACACACACACACACACACACACACACACACGCACAATCCAGACAGCAGAATCAGAGAGTGATTTATCTGTCTATAAAAATACCCAGATGGCGATTCTGGGCTTTAAAGAGCTGCTGTTGTTTTTAATAGTAACATTCTTATCACACAGAGAGAGAGAGAGAGAGAGAGAGAGAGAGCGAGAGAGAGAAAGAGAAAGAAAGAAAGAGAGAGAGAGAAAGAGTCATGTTCATGCAGTCTGCACTGAAGCTCTATCACCCTGCAGATGTTATTAAAGCGATAGTAAAAATCACATTTACACAACCCTCCCCCACTTTCCTACATGTGTAGTTGGACAGGCAAGAACAGTTCTACACAGTACTGAAACGTTTTTCTGACCTGTTTTGACCTAATGTTCTATATAGAACCACATTTTGTACAAATGGTTTTCCACCGGTCTTCACAATCCAAATGGTTTTGTTAGTTGTCCTGCCAATCTATATAGAGCCATTGCCTTTGCCATTGCTAAATAACCCTTGAAGAACCCTGTTTTTAAACAGTGGCCCAAATAACATTGTACGGGCTTTGAATACTCATGTACTTAGATACTGGTTCTCAAACGCTATTGTTTTATAATTGACCATAATCATATTTGTTACTGCAGTGTAAAATGCACCCTGTAGGGAGCAGTGGTTTATTTCTACTGTATAGCTGCGATGGCGCAAATGAACTGAAATCAGCTGTGAGACATATTCAGCAACAAGGATTGCTATATACTTCTTGCTATATAAGTGTTGTGTCGCTACGGTAACCAGCTGGTTATTGCACATTGTGCTCTGAGTGATTTTCCTATCGCTCCAATAAGTCAATAATTAGAGTAACAAATACCAGCGTAACAAACACATGCTCAAGTCCTTTTTGCACACTGTACAGATGTTCTTTTCTGTAAATATCAGCTCTTTACTTTCTGTAAATATCAGCTCTTTATTACCTTTAGTACTTTTTACTTTTTTAATTTATCCCCTACCCTATTTATTGTTTAGTCATTTTCCTTTAGTTTAAGACTGTGTTCTGTGTTTTTTGTTACTTGTCATACGTGTTGCTCTCACCAAGACAAATTCCTTGTATGTGTAACATACTTGGTGAAATAAAGAGATTCTGATTCTGATTATTGAAGCCAGTTGTTCCAGGTTGTAGCATTGTGTAGTTAGATGGTTGACATTGTAATCTGAGTAGTTACTAAGACGAATGCTGTTCATCACTTCATCACTAAAGTCTGGTGAGAGCAGCAGTGGCTGTGTGTTCCACCAAATACCTGTATAGGTAAAATTATATATATACACACACAGTCAGTGGTTCAGCTCCTCCACTCTCAACTTTAGCCTCTCTCTCTGTAATACAGTTTGTGGGTTCTTGTTACAGTGGAGGCTCTCAATGGGAACTGAAGCTTCACGTTGCTGTTGGTTGATGTATCCACAGGTCTCCAGCGAGCACCGTTCAGAGTAGTCTGCTGCAGGTTGCTGAAGGTGCTGCTTTACAAGCTGCTTAAAAGTTGTGTTTGAATGAGAGGAGCTACAAATGTAGATCATTTCAGAGTGACACACAGCTTGCGAGCATTTAGGCTTCAGCCTGTGCTAGTATGGATGGGCTGAAGGGTCAAACGTGTTAACTTGGATGGCTGTAATTCTTTTGATTTGGGGTTTAAACACAACCACTGCAGTGGAGTTTATTAGAGCTAAAGCAGGACTCTCACCTTACACCATAATGTGTGTGTGTGTGTGTGTGCATGTGTTTGTGAGTCTGAGAGAGAGAGACAAAGAGACTCTGTGTGTGTGTGTGTGTGTGTGTGTGTGTGCATTTTTGCCCAAGCTTAGGTGCACACTTGTGTGTATGTTTTCATGCACCTGTGTGTGTGTGGTTGGGGGGGGGGGGGGGGGGGGTGTTGGAGTGTCATGCTTCAGATCCATTGAATGTGTTGGTTTCCTAGGCGATGGAATCTCGCTTAGCCCTGACCAAGAATTTCAGTCAAATTGTCTTATCTTACCTACTTCCTTCCTCATGTGTGTGTGTGTATGTGTGTGTATGTGTGTGTATGTGTGTGTGTGTGTGTGTGTTCTCACAGTCTGAACCAAATACTTTCAACAATTACTTAAGGTGTATGTAATATAAAGTATGAATATGGAACGCAGGGCTGTTTTTGCTAAGCTGTTGCTTAGTACCCCCAAGCCAAGCCACAGGTGCCCCCTCAGGAGTCCAGTTTTATTGTTTTATTGTTTTGTTTGTTTTACATAACGTTTGTGTCCATCATGATGCTCTCTTATGAGGTTGTCACTGGTGACTTTGCTCACAGCAGTGATTCACTCATCACTCATTTTAATAATGAGTTTATTGATGTTGACAGTTCAGTGATGTCATGATTCTGCAGAACTTCCCCTGTAGACAGTTCAGTATTGTTTGCCTGCGTTTATACACTTGATTTTTCCAGATGACAGTCGACACTAATTACGTGATAATGCTTTCTTACAAAATAATATAAACTAGGTGGGTGGCAGCCCACCAGATGGATGTAGTCTAGGACCCCCAAATGAAGGGAAATTGATTAATTGCGTGATTGAAGATAATCAGGCCTATGGGTAAACATAGACACACTCCAGCCCTCCTACATACACGTGTGTCTAACGCGTTATGCATTTCTATAGTTTTTGTAACATTTAACCTGTACACTTTAAGTAAAAAGGGTTCTAGGTAGTACTGACAAAGGGTTATTTGGCAATACAGTTCAATAGTGGTTAATAGGTTCTAAAATGAACCATTAACAAGAGGTTTTCCTTGTATATAAAGGATGCTTTAATCAGGCAAAGAATCATTCTAGCTCTTTTCAGTTGTCATGGTTCTAGATGGAACTTTTGCCCTTTCTTTAGAACCCTTGAGTGTACAAAGGCCAATAATCTACCCTTTTCAAAACATACAACATGCTGCCTTTACTGTTGGATGCGCTGTGATGTGTCACTGTGATGCGTCGCTATGGAAAAGACAATTATATTATTGATTTCTTTTATCTGAATAACTATTGAAAAGCCACAAATGTGTGACATGTATTCTCTTTCATGTGTTGGATTGATCAAAAAGGTCTTTGTTTGTTTGAGTTGAAGAATGTGTGTGTGTGTGTGTGTCTGGCTGTGTGATTCAACTGCACAGTGCGAGTGAGAGTTCTTTCTGTTTGGACTGAAATACAAACCCCACAGCAAAGCTACTGCAAAAAAAGAGAGGGAAACTGGAGTCATGTGACCAACTGACCAAACATACTACCTAACCGAGAGAGAGAGAGACGAGGAAAAGAAGAAGGAGGGGGGTGAGAGTAAGAGGCAGAAAGAGAGATTGAGAGAGAGAGAGAGAGAGAAATGAGGGAAAGAGAAAGAAGGAGGTGGAGAGAAAAAGAGAGAGACAGAGAGAGAGGGAGTAAGTAGCTACATGCCATTGTCCTTAAAAGGCAGCAGATTCGATTGGGAGTGGGAGTTACACACACACATACACGTGGTCCTGGCAGTGGGTGACGTGTGTGTGGAGCTCTACATGTTTGGGTTTTGCAGCAGAAACTGTTATTATTCCGCCGTAATCCCTCAATACAGTGCACACACACACACACACCGTTTAGCACACACATTATCCTATATTTTATGTACACACAGGCACAGACAGACACACACCCTCATTGTTCTGTCTGTGAGGGAGGAGTATTTGTGTGTGTGCGTGTGTGTGTTACTCAGTAGTTTGCATGTTTAGGTTTTTTGCTGCAGAAGCTAGTATGCTGAAATTTTAGGGGGTGTGTCCCGAAATCCAACCCTCCATCAGCCCAGCTGTGTGTCCACCAGTAGGAGTCCAGCCAGGGCAGAACAATGGACCAATGGGAGTGTGGTCTGTTCCGGGTCTGGCAATGGGTGAGCCAGTAGAAAGCTGGCCTACTCTGGGCCTGGCAGCGATCACTGTAGCGATGGATGGGGTTTGGCTGGGGTTGTCATAGCGATGTGCTGAGGCTGGGTGATTTGGAGTTTTTGCTTATTCAGCGTTCACCCACTTTCCGCTAAAGTCTCTTTGTCTCTCTCTCTCTCTCTCTCTCTGTTTCATTCTCAGATTCAGATTCAGTGTAGGTTTGTTGGCATGACTGTAATGAGAACGAAACTAACTAAATAAATAAATAATTAGAACAGTAAGAAAAACAACTCAGATGCCAATAACAGCTACAATAAATCAATCAAGATAAACATGAATCAAACTTCCAAAAATACTTTAATACTTTAATTGTTTGAAGTTTTTATACAAGTATGCTGAGGTAGGAGTCAGTAATGTCCAGGTAGGGGTCGGTATTATTGGGGTGTAGTGAGGTAGGTGTCAGTAATGTGGGGTGTGGTATGGTAGGTGTCAGTAATGTTGGGGTGTGATGAGGTAGAAGAGGTCAGTAATGTTGGGGTGTGATGAGGTAGATAAGGTCAGTAATGTTGGGGTGTGATGAGGTTGAAGAGGTCAGTAATGTTGGGGTGTGGTGAGGTAGGTGTCAATAATGTTACTGTTTGGTAAGGTTGTGGTAGAAGAGGTTGGTAATGTTGGGGTGTGATAAGGTAGAAGAGGTCACTAATGTTGGGGTGTGGTGAAGTAGAAGAGGTCAGTATTGTGGGGTGTTGTGAGGTAGGTGTCATTGATGTTACTGTTTGGTAAGGTTGTGGTTGAAGAGGTCAGTAATGTTGGAGTGTGATGAGGGTAGAAGAGGTCAGTAATGTTGGGGTGTGGTGAGGTAGAAGAGGTCAGTAATGTTGGGGTGTGATGAGGTAGAAGAGGTCAGTAATGTTGGGGTGTGGTGAGGTAGAAGAAGTCAGTAATGTTGGGGTGTGGTGAGGTAGGTGTCAATAATGTTACTGTTTGGTAAGGTTGTGGTAGAAGAGGTCAGTAATGTTGGGGTGTGGTGAGGTAGGTGTCAATAATGTTACTGTTTGGTAAGGTTGTGGTAGAAGAGGTCAGTAATGTTGGGGTGTGGTGAGGTTGAAGAGGTCAGTATTGTGGGGTGTGGTGAGGCAGGAGTCAGTAATGTGGGGTGTTGTAAGATTTGGGTGTGGTGAAGTAGGGGTCAGTGGTCAGTGCTGCTGTGATGATTAGAGAGCCTCAACTGACTGAGCAGACTCTTTTCAGGGGTTAGTTCTAGGCCCTGTAGCTTCTTAAACTGAGCGTTTCTGTGGAACTGATCTTCAAATGCCTGATCTTTTTTGTAGGTTTATTTTCAGGACGTATGTTTAAAGCTTGTCTTGTCTAGTGTAGATGTTCTCACTGAGTAGACCCCCTCCCTTACTCCTGCACAATGCAGCGGGCTGCATTAACAAATCAATTTGAGATGGGAATATTTTTTGGGGTTCACTTGTTTGCGCTTTTTCACAGGGATTACTTCACATTAAAATGTATAGCACTGCTAATAATAATAATTTTAAAAAATTATAATAATAATAATAATTATTATTATTATTGTTGTTATTATTATTAATTATTAACACCAAAACAGTGAGAGCACAGATACAACAGCAAACAGCTATAAACAAACAACATTAAAAAAGAAACCCTTAAAAGTGGTCCTAATGAATGCCCCCCTAATTCAGTATCTCAGGCTTGTTTGCCCATGCCCCCCCCCCTCTCTCTGGGTCAGGCAGAAACATGCCTTTAGCGGTTTATATTTCCATTTGCATGCACTAGGTTGAATTTTAATGAGTTTCCAGAATGTTTGCCGTGTCCCCTCCGGCTCCCTGTAGCTGAGTCTCTCTCCTTCTCTCTCACACACACACACACACACACACTCTGGAAGAGTATGTGATGGTGTATTCGTCCTGCCAAACACAGGACTACATGGTTAGAGATTAAGACTGAACGTTTTGCAGAAATCAACACAGGGTTAGAGCTGCAGCTGGATGGCGTAAAGCCACTGTTCCTCAGCTGGAGTTGATCAGCAGATACCCCACTCTTCATTTCCACTAGTCCACTACTCATTGAGAGGAAGAGCGAGGCCTAGGCTCGGATGCTCCGCCCACAGAGTTAGCCTGGAACTTTGGCCTGCCGCTGCTGTAATGCATCCTTCTGAGATGCTTGTGCGCTGGCGTCTGAGACTCACGACCTCAAAAGCTCACTGTCTGTGCCTTTCCACACCGCTCTCTTCTCTCTCTAATCAGCTATCAGGTATCCCCTGTCATCTTCCTGTTGATCATGTCAGCAGATGTCAGAGGTCACGTCTGTGGTTGCTATGGGAACCATAGAGGGGCCTCCCAATGTGACACACTGATGAGCTCAATGAAAAGTCTCTCTCTCTTTCTCCCTCACTCACACATACAGGCACACTCACACATACACACACACTCGCTCACTCATACACATAGGTGGTGTTCTGAAAGCACTGGTGCAGAAACACTGATATAAACACGCTGTTTGTGTGTGTGTGTGTGTTGTGGTGCGTTTTGTTTTGTCTTGTCTTGTGAGTTTGAGAAATGTTTTGCGATTTCTTTTGATTAAAGAAAGTGAAAAAAGAAGAGAGAGTGAGAGAGAGGGGAAGAGAGAGAGAAACATATGGAGAGTAAAAAGTTAGGAGAGAGGGGGAAAAGAAATAAGAGGAAAAGAGAAAAGAGGAAATGAGTTAAGCAGAAAAAAGGAGAGAGAGAATAAAAAGGAGAGTAAAGAGGTGAGGAGAGAAAGAGGTTAATGGAAGAAAATGGAGGTAGTAGTAGAAGAAAACGGGAGAGAAAGAGAGGTAGTCGAGAGAGAGGGGGGGTAGTAGTAGTAGAAGAGAGAGAGAGGTAGTAGTAGAAGAAAGAGAGGGCGAGAGAGAGAGAAAGGCAGTAGTAGAAGAAAGAGAGGTAGTAGTAGAGAGAGAGAGAGACAGTAGTAGAAGATGGAGAGAGAAAGAGAGAGAGAGAGAGAGAGAGAGAGAGAGAGAGAGAAAGGCAGTAATAATATATATATATATATTTAGAGAGAGAAAGGTGTGTGTGAGAGAGAGAGAAAGGCAGTAGTAGAAGAGAGAGAGAGAGAGAGAGGTAGTAGAGAGAGATAGAGAAAGAGAGATAGAGAGAAAGAAGGGCAGTAGAAGAAGAGAGAGAGATAGAGAGAGAGAGAGAGAGAGAGAGAGGGGTAGTAGAGAGAGAGAAGGGCAGTAGTAGAAGATGGAGAGAGAGAGAGAGAGAGAGGTAGTAGAGAGAGAGAGAAGGGCAGTAGTAGTAGAGAGAGAGAAAGAGAGGTAGTAGTAGAAAGAGAGAAAGAGAGGTAGTAGAGAGAGAGAGAGAATGAGAGAAAGAGAGATGTAGTATAGGGGGTCTGAACTGTAATATCAACTAAATTAAGTTTTTTAGTCAGTTTCTCTTTCTGTACTTCACACACACACACACACACACACACACAACCCCACGCCTCTTTTGGTCTGTCATTCCCGCCCCCCCTCTGTCTCGCGCTCTCTCTCTCTCTCTGCTTTGCTTTGCTCTGGTTGGCTGCACTGTGTGTGTGTGTGCGTGTGCCTGCTCTGTGCTGAAGTGGCCAGTCCTGCTCGTTCTCTCGTTCCCTTCAGAGCTCAGAAAAAAAGGAAAGAGAGAGACGGAAAGAGAGAGAAAAGGGGGGAAAAAAGAGAAGAGGAGAAGGAGGGAAGCGGAGGGAAGGGGGAGGAATCGGAAGAGCGGAGAAGTGATTTAGGAGAGGAGGAAGGAGAGGACAGACTGCTTGTTCGGGAAAGAGAGGGAAAAAAAGTGTGGAGGAGTTTACCTTCTTAAAGGGACATCATCCCTCACTGCTCTCTCTCTCCGCTTCATCTGCTCAGCTTTCCACAGCAGAAAACTTACAGGACTAGAAGAGAGAGTGTGTGTGTGTATGTGTATGTGTGTGTGCACATACACACATGCACACACAGACTCAGGTAGACTCTGGGCTATAATGAACATGAGAGTGGAGATGAAAGTGGAGAAGAAGGAGAGAAACTGGGAGAAGGAGGGAGCGAGATGGTGAAAGACTGAGACGATTCAACATGTGTGTGTAAGTGCTGCTTAAGCTTCACGTTTTTGGTGAATTGGTGTATGTATGTGTTTGTGTGTGTGTGTGTGTGTGTGTGTGTGAGAGAGAGAGGCTGTTTATCCTGGTTCCTGATGTTAAGCTCTGCGTATGTTTAGGATTATATATTGCTACTTACTTATACACATGTAATACATATGGGATGTATTATAATTGCCTAGTGTCACACAAAAGCCTCATATCTCCATTTCTGGCAGTTGTTCTTTATATTGTATCAAAAATTCATGTGAATGGACCCATTGAAAGTAGTCCAGAATAGTCCAAAATGACTTGGAATTAAACCCTTTTCCATGAGCGTCCGAGAGTTTTTTTTTTGTGACAGCGCATTATGGATACTTACATCTGTATAATACATATGGGCCATTGTTACATATATATTTATAAATATTATATTTGCACACAGCAACTTGTGAATATTTAATGAATACAGATAATGAGTATATTCACAAGTTGCTATACCTTTGGGATATAGAAATATTGATTCTGTGAAATTGATTTTTTGAGATACAACACTCTTATGGATTTATTAAATGTGTGTGTGTGTGTGTGTGTTTGGGTCATTGTGATGATTAATGGCTGTTTCTTATGACCTTCTTATGTTGATCTTATCTTGATCTTGTGTGTGTGTGTGTGTGTGTGTGTGTGTGTGTGTGTGTGTGTGTGTGTGTGTGTGTGTGTGTTTGAGCATCTGGTGTTGTCTTCATCACTTTGTGCTTCTTTATGAGGTGAACTATGAGTCAGTGAAGACAGTTAAGGGTGGCGCAAGAGACAGACAGATGGAAGGATAGACAGAGAGAGAGAGGGAGAGAGAGAGAGAGACAAAGAGAGGGAGATTACCTGATACATCATGTGGTTTAGCCATTGTCTAGTAATCATCATCACACACACCCCCACACACACACACATTGATTCAGTATGACTCAGTGCTGTGTGTGTGTGTGTGTGTGTGTGTGTGTGTGTGTGTGTGCTATGACTCTGGTAAATATGTGTGACATCTTCCAGTCTCATGATCCTGACTTGACACTGGAGCGATGCAGCAGCAGATAGCTGCTAGTGGTTAGCACTTAGCGGTTAGCGCTGGCATGACCACAACAGACCCCTTGTTCATCAGCTCCCATTGTGTGTGAAGTTAAGGTGAAGGTTACAGGGTGTGTGTGTGTGTGTGAGAGAGAGAGAGAGAGAGAGAGAGAGAGAGGGGGAGGGGGGTAATCTGTAGAATGTTACATATACACAGACTTTATTGGCCTAACTCCTATTATTTGAGCAGTATAGTAGATGTAAAATAAGCACATATAACAATAAACACAAAATAGAGAGTTCTGAAATACTCCCTATAAACTCTTTTCTTACCAGCTAATTGCTCTCAGTGTGCGGCACTGTTTACTTCATCTCTCTCCCCAGTTCACAGCAATGAAACTTAATTAAAGACGCCTCCAGTCCTTTTTTTTTTTTTTTTTTTTTTGCACCATCTGAAAACACCAGCTGCCCGTCACATTGTGTGAACACCTCATGATGAACGAACGAATAGAAATATTGTATTATATGAAAGATTTGAAGGTTTTTCAATTTGAAACTGCAGAGGGACCTCTTAAGGTGCTTTGAGGCTCCTCCTCAAAGATCTTACACTTTTAACAATGCACTTGCACTGCCAGAACAGCTCTGACCTGTTGTGGTGTGGACTAGATAGATAGATCACTTTATTTATCCCACGGGGAAAGTCAGTTTTTACAGCAGCAAAATCAAACAAGAAAGCAGCATAATAAAGGCATAAAAGCATAAAAAGTGGTTGCAGTGCAGTAATTACATTAATATAATGTAATATACAGAATGAATTATGTGTAAACTACACAAGACTACACAAGACCTCTGAAGGTGGCCTGTGGTATCTGGCACCAAGACGTTATTAAGTCCTGTAAGTTGTGAGGCTGGGTCCTCCATTGATCACAACAATAAACCTTGGGTGTCCATAAGCCCTGTTGTCGGTTCCTTGGTCCACGTTTAGTAGGTACTGTCCACTGCATACCAGAATAATACTCACAAGACCTGCCTGATGTTTTGGAGATGTTCTGACCCAGTCGTCAGGCCCTCACAATTTTGTTAAATGTCTCACCGATTCTTATGCTTGACCATTTGTCCTGCTTTTAACACTTTAAGAACTGACCGTTCACTTGCTGCCTAATATATCCACCCCCTGACAGATGACCCTGTAACCGGATAACCAATGTTATTCACTCCACCTGTCAGTGGTTTTAATGTTATGGATGATTGATGTATGTTTTTAACTCTTTAACTCATTAGGCCTGCTCAGAACAACTAGACGGCATAGAGGGTTTCCTACTGATACTGATTTTTATTCACTCTCTCTCAGTCTCTCTCTCTCTCTCTCTCTCTCTCTCACACACACACACACACACACACACACACACACACACACACACACACAATGCATGTGGCTTTAACTCTTAGTGTGCAGACAGATGTGTCTGGAGCAGATGTTTGCGTGAGCGGAGGCCTCCAACCTATGTGGGGGGAGGGTTCTCCCTCTTTCCCCCCCAGCAGGGTGAACCCTGTCTGGGCTTGGCTGAGCAGTGTTCAGATGATACGTTTCTACCTTTTCTTTTCTACCTGTGTGTTAAACACGCTGTTGGGATGTAAACCAGCCACTGTTGTCAATTTGTAGTTATTTCTAAACTACATAGTATTGATGAGCTACAACATCACAGTCTAGCTCAGCAGTGTGGGATTTTAAAAAAGCTCCAACCTAAATCCTTTCAGCTCAATGGGATTTTTCACCAGCCTTTTATAAAGCTTGTCTAACCTAGCAACAGTTGCTGGGAAACAATGCATTTGTGGGTGGAGTGTAGGTAGATGGGCTGTGATAATAGAGATGTAATGGCATGCTAATCTACCATCATATGAATGGTTCATCATTCTGCTATTTAGGCATAGATTGATAGATAGACAGACAGACAGACAGACAGATAGATAGATGGGCAGACCACCAGACAGACAGATAGGCAGACAGTCTTTTATAGATAGATAAGCAGCTAGATAACCATATAGACAGACAGGCAGACAGGCAGTGTTCTAGACAGACAGGCACAGATAAATAGACAAACAGACATGCAGATAGACTATAGATAAATAGATAGACAGACATATGGACAGACAGACAGATAGCCAGGCATACAGAAATGTAGATATATAA
This sequence comes from Salminus brasiliensis, assembly GCF_030463535.1. Lineage (NCBI taxonomy): Eukaryota > Metazoa > Chordata > Actinopteri > Characiformes > Bryconidae > Salminus > Salminus brasiliensis. The sequence goes on from NC_132878.1 coordinate 31,459,471, forward strand.
ATATATTAATAGCTAAATGGACAGGCTGGCAGACAGAGACACAGACATTGAGAAAAATAGACAGACAGATAAAAAGGCAGATATATACATCCATATGGATAGACAGACAGTGTTATTGACAGATGGCCATATATAAATAGACAGACAGGCAGACAGTGTTGTTGACAGATGGCCACATGGACAGTTAAACAGACATATAGACAGATAAACAGACATATAGACAGAGGGGGGAAATGGTAAAAACAGTTTTCTTGATATATTGGGCAAAACTGTCAAAGTGACGTAATGCTTACAGGCGACATAAACACCGCTATGGTATTATGTAAGTGTGCTTAAATGTCAGGGAATATTTCCATATGATAGACGCTGAGATTTTATGATGGTGCTTAGGCCGTATCTCTCTTTTTCACAGTTTGTGAAACGATCAGTGTCATTCTTTTACAGTGTGTAATCTTTTTGCTGTGCCTTTCAGAGCTTTCATCACGAACGTCAGCATCGACGAGAGAGGAAGGGTTTTAACACAGGGAGGAAGAGAGAGGAAGGGAAGGGCAGAGAACAGAGAGAGAGGGGCTAAAAGAACACACCCTGCAGGCTACACTGCTTCATAATGTCAAGCTAAAACCAGCACAGGAATTCCTACAGCAGACAACCGCTAACGCTAAAGCTAAGGGTCTTACCGTGACGGCCTGCAGGTTCTGTGTGGAGTGTGGAGTGGAAGGGGGGGGGGGGGTCTTTTAGTCAGCGGCTGTGCATGGTTCATTTGTAATGGGCCAAAGAGACACATACACACACATGCACACACACACACACATATATTCATATATGCTTAGGATATTAATGGTCTTTGCCAGGGCCTTGGGTGATAGTGTTGTGATAATGAGTGTGTTCAAATATGCATGGATGTTTGTGTGTGTGTGTGTGTGTGTGTGTGTGTTTGTGTGTTTATGGTGTGTAAGTCTGGGATATCTGAGGTTTTAATTAGATTATGATTATTTGGGAAACAGTTTACCTTATTTTTATCACTCAAATTCTACCATGATTCAATTCATCAGTGTTTCAGCCGATTAATGTTTGTGGAGCCGATACTGATCGCCGATTGTATTTTAGACCAAACAGCTGATCGCCAATAATGAATAAGGGCGGAGCTGGATGCCACATAAACCTTTCCAAGCAAACCTTTGGTGATGCATCATTGTGCAGAACCGTAATGTTCCTGCTTCGTCTCTCAAGATGATCACTCTTTGGAATCAACCGGACACTACAGAACTCCGAGCACTCGCTAAGAGAGTTCGTGAATTGCACTGGGGAGCTGAGAGTGGAAACGATGCCAAGAGGGCTGCGTAAACTTTTGTTGTAATGGGTTTCTGCAGCTGTGTGCTAGCTCCGTAGTACCATGAATAAGGGACTGCAGCGTCCTGTGACTGAGGAGTCTCAAGCAGAGATGCTGTAACCCTTAACTCCTAAATACAATCTGACCGGCTCTCGGGATCAGCTAATTGGAGAAATATCAACCAATCGAATATTCTGGCTGGAAATTTACCAATTAACCAATTTACTCTAATTACAACCGTTATAAACAATTCTTTGGCCTTGCAGCCTAGATCATTTCTGTATATTTCATCGGTTGAGATGTGAACAATCATTCAGAGTGGGGTTTGGTGTAAAACTTACCAATAGATTTCTTTACAGTCGTGGTGCTATATAACCATTTTATTTATCATCCAAAATCAACTCGTACATTTTAACAATGTCTTTTAAAAAATAGGTTGAATAATGTAATGATAGCCTAATAATAATAATAATCTCATTATGAGAAATATTAGCTGTGTGGACTACGCATGTTGTTGAATGCAGTTCTGTTAGCGAGCGCTGGGTCTGGCAGAAGGGGCTGTTGGTTTGAACCATATGGGGATTTTATTGGCTCGACTCTCCTGTTAAAACTAATTTGTCAGGAGAGAAAGACATTTTGCTTTGGGCAATGCAGTGCATGACACACACAGACACACACACACACACACACAAACCCTGTTTTTTATGCCATGAATCAGCATCACACTCACATAAACCGAAACACGTAGTGTATGAGTTGTAAGACAATTACACACACACACATATACTGTTCACTTTTAAGAATATTAAAGCCACAGAGAGTGGCCTTACACACACACATTACCAAAGAGAGAGAGAGAGAGAGAGAGGAAGAAAGAGAAAAAGTGAAAAAGCGAGAAAAAGTGAGAGAGCAAGAGAAAGAAAGATAACGGAAAAAAGAAAGAAAGAACAGTACAAGAAAAAGAACGGAGAAAGAGGGAGAAGAGTAAAGGGAGTGAGAGAGACAGAAGGAAAATACAAGGGAAAAACAGAACATTAAGGAAAAGAGAGAAACAGGACAGTTTGAAAAATAGATAAGAAAAAAGAAAAAAGGAAATGGAACGAGCATAAGAAAGAGAGAGAAAACAGAGAAAGACAGGGAGATGGAGAGAGAGAGAGCGAGAGAGGGGGAGGGAAGCAGGTTATTTAGGGTTTACTGTAGACATGTGTTTTGAGTTTTGGCACTTCGCTGGTTGAGAGTTCTCTCACTGTTTTTTTTTTTTTCTTCAGTTGCAGAAATTAGCAGTCGCCTCCTGATGACACGTGTGTGTGCATGCATGTGTCTGTGTGTTTACGGCTTCCATTTAGTTCCCAATAAGGCGTTTAATTGCCTCAAAGGCTTTGGTGCTGTCTTTATTCCCAAATGGAGACAATCATTCAGTCTAAATACACACACAGGGCTCCAGCGTGTCATGGGGCGCCCATAGCTGGAGAGACTTATAAGGGATGGAAAATAAAAATGACTAAATAGTCTGAAAACTGAAAAGTGCAAAAGTAAACAGTTGGTGATATAAAGTCCTAAAGTGGACCCTCATTCGGGCATGGAACTGAATTTTTGGTAGCGTTCTTGGTTCTGTGTCAAAACACTCACAGAGTGAGCTCACCAGTTGGTAGCCTTGGTGTTTTTAGTTACTTTGAGCACTGAGAGGGTGAGCCGATGCGTCCAACGAGGAAAGAATCAAGAGGAATCAGAGCAATAAGGGTGAAGGGCCTTGCTCAAGGGTCCAACAGTGGCAGCTTGCCGAGTCCGGGTATCGAACCCACAAGCCTGTTATCAATAGCCCAGAGCTCTAACCGCTGAGCCACCACTGCCCCTATACATATTAATGATCTCAAGAATATTAATAATCAACGCTCAACGCTTTTGCAAGAAAGTGCTGTGTTATGAACAGTACATACAAATGATGGAAAGGGTGTTAGTCCCAGATTTCACCCTAATGGGGGGAAAACACACCAGTAATATTTGTACAGTAGTGAGCACATACCACTACCAATAGAACAGGACTCCCTGGAGCAGCGAAAGCTAAATTGAGCCTGTTGGCACCAGGCCTAATGCCAGGCGTGGGCTAGAGGAGTATAAAGCCTCCCATGGTTAAGCTGTGGATCAGTGGAGCTGTGTTCTCTGGAATAATGGATGGTGCTCAATCCAGTACTTTTGGGATGAGGTGGGGTGGTGGTCATCCAACACCCTGACCTCACTAATGTTCTTGTTGCTGAATTCAATCAAATCTTCACAACAGTGCTTCTCAAAAATCTAGTAGAAAGCCTTCTTTCCTGGAACGTAGAGACCGCTACTCCATCGCAAGCAAGATCAACTCTTTTTTTTAATAACCCTTTATTTCAGGACAAACAATGAATAAGCAGGTGTCCTAATACTTTTGTCCACGTAGTGTTGATGCAGGTACGCGTCTTTAGGGCTTTAGGGCAGCTACAACTACTACTATTTTGATCTATGCCACCTCTAGCTAGGTTGCTACTACTTGTCCATTTTATGGATTGCAGCTGACAATAAACTATTCATCTTTTTCGTTTTAGACTTGTATTAGCCTCATTGCCTTGAGCCTCGTAGCTCCAGTACAGTAAGCAACAATGGCTGATCAGCCCTGCACACCGTACCCCAGGCTGAACGAAGCCATTTGGGCAGAAGAAGCCCCTGCCTGGGGACTGTTAGCCAACTAATTAGCAAGATTGTGAAGTGTTGGAGGTGTAGCTCTCATTTTATGTTTGGGTTGCTTAGGGTTGTGGTAATTCAGTGCTGGTGAGAGCATGTTAATGCAGGTTAGTGCTGGTCTTGTTCTGGTCTAGCTAGCCACCAGTACCCAAAACATAACACACCGTTGCTGTTGAGTCAAAACTCTAGTTACAACTCTAGTGTTAAAATTTCACAATACATAGACAAACAGAAATAGTTTAGTATTACAGTGGAGAAACATCTTGTTACAGCTTTTAGCCTCTTGTGAATATTAATTATTCTGGATTGCCCGTGAGCAGGTCTATGCTGGGCCTTTTTTTTAGCAGGGAAAGGTTAAAGGTCTAGATTATGAATAGGCTTAAAGACAAAGACAAAGACAACCGCATACGCCATTTGTGACATTTGTTTGTGACAGATGGAATTTGGCTTCCGCTTTCATCCCATCCGTGCAGTGAACACACATACACACCAGTGAAACACACACAGTGGACACTGAGCACACGTGTCCGGATTGGTGGGCAGCCATTGCTGCGGCCCCCGGGGAGCAGAGAGGGTGAAGGGCCTTGCTCGAGCTCCGCTATACCTCGGTCATGTTAGAACACAAAAACAGCTCTTAAGTTATCTAGCTAGTTAAAGTACTACAAGCCAGTTAGCTAGCAAGCTTTTATGAATAACCTCACCCACTTTTTGGCTATCTAGCTAATGTAGGTAGCTCATTAGCTATTTGGCTAATTTACCACCTAGCTGAAGCTTTACCCTGCAGAGCAGAAGCTAAATGTCACTCATGGGAAGACAGAAGATTTTAATATAGCGTAATCATTAGCCCCTGTGGTTGAGCTACCAGATTGTCATTAAATACTGCACTGTTTGTGCTCCACCACAAACTGGCGATTTCCTGCTGAGACCGGGCCAGGCCGGGTCAGGCCGCTCGCTAACGGGTTATTCCGGTCAGGGAGGAGGGATCATGGAGCCCGGCGGTTTCCAAAAACGCTCCCAGGCCACCTCTGGTTTGGTGTGTCACACGTCATCATTTAGCATGGCGAAATAGCCCTTTCTTTGAAATGTCATCAGGACTGTATTTAGCAAGCTCACACTTACGCACACACACACACACACACACACACCATGCAGCTGCTCTTTTAAAATAACCAAAGCCAATATCCCAGTTTAGTTTGTTTTATTTAAAGTTTTTTAGAGACCTCGTATTGATTTGCTGCCAGATCCCACGATCGGATGAAAATAATGAGGGAGGAGGCTCTCTCTCTCTCTCTCTCTCTCTCTCTCTCTCTCTCTCTCCTTCTTTGGTATATTTCCAGTCATCATTCCAATCCTATTACTGTGAAGCTCTGAGTGCTGCTGATTGTGAGATAAATCACAGATTTATGAGGAATTTACATTCATAACTGAAGTGCTTCAGCGTCTCCTGAGCCATTCTCATCTCTATATGATATTAATTAGTCATAGTCAGTTAGGAAGATGTTGGCAGGAGCATGCGATTGAACCTTATAAGGGTTCAGGTTTATGAAAGTTTTGCCCTCGGGTGGCCTACAGAGAGATTCTCATTTGCCTGCTGCTTGTCTCTTAGGCTTCATCAGCACTAGAACGCAAAAATGACTACAAAATATTTGCGAAATATAAATGGCCTGGAATAAAACATTTGTACATTGACAGCCATTAAAAGTTAACAGGGTTTTTTGTGTCATAACGAGGATACATCAAGTCATTCAGTTTGATATCAAAGTTTGAAACTGTCAAGCACAATGCCCAAAATAGACCTAGCTGTACAGACTACAGAAGCTGAAACACGTTTCTAACAACAACAGACATTTTCCGACTGGAAAAACACACAAGTAAAGTCATGTCACACAATAGAAGCTATATTAACCCAACTCAGACACAACAACTTTAGAGAAGAAGTTAAGCTAGCAGCCTCAGATGGTACAGTCCACATAATGTTCGCAATTAAGTTCTTTTCTACTAGAAAACAACTGTTTAGTGTCCAAATGACAGATTACTGCCAGGGAGCGTCCCAAAATGATCACAAATTTGAACTATTTTTGTTATTATTATTTGTAGTAGTAGTAGTAGTAGTTTCTCCTTAGGCTCCTCAATGATTGTCTTCAGGCAGCACCAGATGTATGTGCTATGCTTACAGGGATGGTAATGATAGCAATTTTTTTTTTCTGCTGGTAATTTCTAGACAGTCCCAAACTGTGAAGTGGATGCACATAGTAATAAAAGCTATAATTATGGTTATTCTCCTAAATCCTCCACTTCTCTTAATAAGGCCTTTCATTGGCACAGGCCTTAACAAGAGCCATTGTAAATGTGTGTTTTTTTTTATCATAATAATAATAATACATATTCAGGGGCTGAGAGGGTAAAGAAACTGAAGCAGCTACTGGCCTCACAGCTTTGCCTTTCAAGTACTGTTCATATGGCTGGTAAGACTGATGCAGTGTGTTCAGTCTATGTGTGCTGTACTTTATAGCTGTTCTGCACAGAAACCAGATTTGATTAACTGTAGCCTCTTTGCACATTGCCCAGCATGCTCTAGGGTTGGAGGAGATGCAGGGGATCAGGCAGGAATTTTGGGAATCCCTGGAGTGCATTCCTGCAGAATTCCTGGAGTAATGGAAGGTGTGTGTGCTTCTGTGGATCAGAGTGGGTCAGTTTAATGTGTACACTGTGCTCTGACCTGAGTTCCATCGCTGACTCTGGATCAGTATAGGCGATTGTTCGCATACATCTGTTTCTCTCATTAACTGAAAGTGGTTCATGTCCCAATGCTCACACAGAAACTGTTAAGGTGTAAAAATGCAGCTGTGCAGTTCGCCCTTGGGCCTCAAGCTGCCATTACTAGCAGCGCATCATCATGTGAAATGTGGTTTTCTTTAGTGAAAATCACTTCCACTATAACAGCAGCCTGGCCCAGTGCAGTAGACGTGCTAAAGTGCTTTCTGACACTGTAGGACACACTGTTATCTACAAACATGGACTAATGTATGCCAGCTAAAATCGAGAGTCGCACTTAACCCACTTTATCTGTACGTGTTTGTCCAACGGTAGAGTAAACAGAAAAGGGTTAAAGGCTTAAAGCAACACTATGTATAATTTTTTTACCTTAAAATAGCAGGTTTAAAATGGCTTTGATGCTCCACTGACCTGTAAAAGGGAGAGCAGCCTTGCTATCATTGCTAGGCCGGGCTCAGCACTCCAGAAACTACCGTATGTGGCTAAGCTTACTCTCCAACTAGGCTAATGTAAGCCAACTACAATACACTTATTACATAGATCATGTTAATATCCATGTAAAATGATTGAATTTTCAGCTAGAAACTAACAAATTATCATAAACTGGGTTACAACTACCAGGGAAGCTCTAACTAACCACTAATGTTAGCTAGCTAATCCTGTCAGTTTATAATGTTATTTTTAATATTTATGGCATTTAGCTGACATTCCTATCTAGAGAGACTTACAAGGGTACTCATCTTACAGAGGTGGGCCAATATGGTGTTAAGAGTCTTACTCAAGGACTCCTATTGGTGTTGTGGACCATAGTCATCTTGACTGGGAATCGAACCTCAGTGTCCCGCATTGTGCGATAGCTCACTGGCAGGTAGTGCTTTTACTAGTTACAAAATAGTTCCTGTCATTTGTGACTCTGAGCTGCTGCTTGAAGAAAAGCTGTATGTAGAACCACAGCAACTCAGAAAAACACCTGGATGAATAAGTGGTTAAAGGGTTCTTCATGTACAAGGAAATCCTCTTGCAGGTGATTCTTTAAGAACCTTTATAAATGGTTCTATATACCATCAAGAAGGTTCCACTATTGTTATGCCTGAAAGAGCCCTTTTTTGGTTCTACCACTAGCCTCTGTTGTGTAATGGACAAGCATTTGGCCAGACTGCTGCAGGAGTGGGGTATGGAAAGAAATAGGAGATACAAAGGAAACACACACACACACATACACACAGCATTCCATGGTCCTGGTAATGGTAACTTCAGGCCTAAAGGCAAAGTGTTGTTCTAGGTTCTGTTGAAAAGCAGAGTTTTTACATTAGCGGTTGCTGATGCTGCTGAGAGCTGAGACTCTCTGTCCCGCTCTCTTCCTATGTCTCTGTCTCTCTCTCTTTCTGTCTCTCTCTCTTTCTATGTCTCTGTCTCTCTGTATCTATCTAGGACTCTGTCTCTCTGTATCTGTCTAGGTCACTGTCTCTCTCTGTTTCTGTCTCTCTCTTCCTATGGCTCTTTCTCTCTGTATCTATTTCTGTCTCCTTCCCCCTCTGTATCTCTGTTTCTGTCTCTTTCTCTACTTATGTCTCTCTCTCTCTTCCTATGTGTCTGTCTCTCTGTATCCATTTCTGTCTCCTTCTTCCCCCTCTGTGTCTCTGTTCCTGTCTCTTACTCATCTTATGTCTATCTCTCTCTCTCTCTCTCTTCATATGTCTCTGTCTCTCTGTATCTGTCTATTTATTGGCTCCTTCTTCCCCTTCTGTCTCTCTGTATTTCTCTATATTGTTTTGTCTCTGTCTATGTGTGTATCTATTCCTGCCCTTCTCTTTCTGTCTCTGTCTCTATTGGTGTCTCTCTCTTGTTGTCTCTTTCTGTTTTTCTCTTCACATGTCTGTCTCTTTGTGTCTCTCTATTTCTGTCTCTCTCTTTCATCTCTCTTTTTCTCTGCATTTTGGACACAGCAGTGTCCTGGGGCAAAAAATGAGAAAAGGCATAGTGTGAGAAGTAAGAAGGGCAGGAAGGCTGATCTATAGAAGAGAGGTAGAGGAAAGAGAGAGAGGGCGAGTGAGAGAGTGATAGAGAAAAAAAGGAGGAGAAGGAGAAAAGAAGGAGAGAGAGAGAGAAAAGAAGAAGAGGAAATACAGAGGGGGAAGAAGGAGAAAGTGAGAGGAGGGTGTGAAAAGAGAGAGAGAGAGAGGGAAAAGTGGGAGAGAGAGATAAAAAAGAGGAAATGAAAGAGATGAGGAAGAGAGGATGTGGAGAGAGAGAGAGAGAGAATGAGAATAAGGGGCTAGTGAGAAAGAGAGACAGTGAAGAGTGTTTCTATTTAAAGAGCAGCGTCTAATATTAGCTGCCTTTAATGATAGCAGCTGTGTGCGCTCCCGTACAAGACATGTGCGGGTCATCTGTTGAACACACACACACGTGCAAAATCAGTAACACCTGCTGCTTACAGTAACTCTTCAGCTGTGCTTCATCATACAGCATGCAGTGTTCACATTGTCATTGTTGACATTTATTAATCTTCATGTATTTTCTTTTACCTTTTTTTGAGACAAAAAAATGTAATAGATTTAGAATGTTAATAAATACAAATACAAATGAATGTATGTAGAAGACAAAGTGCTGTCTGACAAAATACTATTTTGTCTTTCAGGTCACTTTTGGAAATAACCACATTTGTGCTCAGCTTTTGCTTAACAAGTAAGCATAAAGATCAAAAGAACGATAATCCACAAAGCCCAAGATATGCCCATTGAGTTCTTCACAATAGATACAGTATTAATCATAACTGTTAGATATCAATAACAGTAGCATTAATGATGATGGTAGTGATGATCAGTGGTCCACTAACATACATAGAGAATACAGAGAAGACATACAGTACATATTAAGGCAATAAATAAGCAAGATCAGACTAACAATTTCAGTGACCTTAAACCCCAATAGGCAATACATCTCCAGAACAGCAGGTCTTGTGATGTGTTCCCAGTAAGTGGTCAGAATAACTGGTGAACCAGCAACAGGGTTAAGGGCACACAAGTCTCATTGATGTGATCAATGAAGGCCCCACCTCACAACTTTCAGGACTTAATACAGCAATATGCGAGAATTGCTATGTCCTACTTCTAGGCTCCCCCTACAGGTGGGAAGCGTACGGGACAAGACAAGCTTAGAGATACAGAATATACAGGATCTGACACAAATATGACTCGGGTTATGCAGCTGTTTGGAGAAGGCTGTTCTGCCTGCTTCACCAAAGTTACATGGAGCAGTTAGCAGCGTGCCGAGTCTGGAGTAGCAATAATTTAGACACCTATCTCCATATTACAAGCCAGCAGAGGTACATAGTGCTTCTTTAAAAGGATCTTAGTGCTAGATACCACAGGAAACCTTCAGATGGGTCAGGGCTGTTTTCAGATGCAGTTGTTTTGCTTCCTCTGTCAGTTCTTAATTATGTCGGTGGTTAATCTGACAAATTTGGTGAAGTCCCAACCAATGGAATAGCCTGTCCTGCTATATCTACCCATATACCACTGAAAAACTAATCCAAGATTTGATAATAATAAAAAGATTACTAGCACTGTGGTACTTGTAGAGTTTAAACACATGCATGATTCTATTCTAATAAAATGCCTTAAAATTACAGTAGAATTAGTCCAATTAAATCTCTGAATGCCTAGAAGGTTCATAACTGAGCTACAGTTGGTGTAAAGGACAGAGGGGGAAATCGTGTAGATTAGACTTTTTGCCCCAACTATCACTCTAAACGTTGTGGTTGAATCAGACAGTGTGATGATGCACGATAAAAAATCCTGAGTGTGTGTGTGAGAGAGAGTGAGCTGGCGGAGAGAGAGCCCTGCTCGCTGAGCCGTGATGTAACTTAGCTGACAGGCTCTCGAATTCACTCAAAGCTTTGCGTGAGAGGGGGCAGTGTGCATGCATGTATGTGTACGTGAGTGCATTTCTCTGTCTCCCTGTATCTCTGTCTGTATTCATCATGCCTGTATTGGCTGACATGCTGTTGAATGGCTGCTCCAACTGAACGAACCCCCTGACGGCTGTTTGTTTACAGCACAGTCACAGTAATTGCTTATTTACCAAGTACATCCTCACGTACAAGGCATTTGCACTGGTGCGGGTGCACATGAGGACATCAATTAAACACCCTCGTCATCTCAAATGGATTTGCTGGTAACACGTTACTGAAGGTCAGCTTAGTTAGTCAGTGGCCACGAAAGGCTTGAGTATCTATGTAGCCTTACGGATGTATCCCAGCTAGCTATCTTGTCAACACTTTCTGGGGTGAAAAAGCATCCAGCTTGACCAACGCGGCTTTTACGACATGCCTCAGAGCATGTTCAGTAATCTCATGTAGGCTGAGGCCTGGGGTGCTGTTGAAAATTCAGCTGATCAGGAATGTTCCTCATACTCATCATGGTGCAGTCACTGCGTCCAGGCCACTCATTTCCTCATTATATCGAATCAGCCTGGATTAGATTAGCATAGATTAGATTGGGTCAGAGGTCCATAACAAAAGGACGACTGGGATCTGCTCTGCTGCCAGCAGAAAGCAAGTCCTATGTACGCTGTATATGTTTGTATGTATGTATATTTAAACATATAAATATATTAAGAAATACACCAATCAGCCATAACATTATTATAACAGTATTATATGTAATATTGAGTAGGTTTCCATTGTGGCAGCATTACAGATCTGACCACTCGACAGGAGACCCTTTAAGTTCTCCATAGATCGCATTAATGATCCTTAGGTGCCCATGACACTGTTGCCAGATCATCGGTTGTTTGTTCTTGGAGCAATTTTGCTAGGTCCTCCACTGTGTACGTGTAACACCCCAGAAGACTTGACTTTAACTACTGGCTGTTCACTTGCTGTCTAATATATCCCACTCCTTGACAGATGCCCCTGCAGATGAAGATAACAAATGTTTATCACTTGACCTGTCAGTGGTGCTAATGTCACGGCTGATCGGTGTGTATGATTTTGTAACGACACTTCCTGAGGCTTTTTCAAAGCCTGCGTGTTTGTGAATGCATACCAGAGATCCTTTATTTATCGTAAAGTCTCTTTTGAGAGAGCAGCTGTTGGGTCGTGCTATACTGTGTGTGTGCACACGTTTTCCAGGCAGAATGTTCTACTGTTGTAAATGCTGTTCACTCTGAGCAGCTGAGGCCTATAGAAAGCAGCAGCTCTATTGAGTTTACTCAGCGCCTGCGGAAATCTGCAGGCTTTAGATTGTCTGGACCATGCTTTTTAGTGACTGACCACTTTATTAGAAACACCTACCTTGTGCTTCCTCTCAATGGCCACTTTATTAGAAACACCAACCTTGTGCTTCCACTCACTGACCACTTTCTTAGAAACACCTACCTTGTCTAGCCACTTGCTGGCCACTTTATTAGAAACACCAACCTTGTGCTTCCACTCACTGGCCACTTTATTGGAAACCTCTCTTTGTGCTTCCACTCACTGGCCACTTTATTGGAAACCCCTCTTTGTGCTTCAACTCACAGACCACTGTACTAAAACCCCCTAGTTAAAATCTAGGTGTCCCAAAACACACAACAGGCAGCGTATTTAGGACTTAACTTTACAACGTGATTCAGCAGTGTCCCATAAGTGGTCACACATATACACACATACACGTAAACACACAAACACCCACACATGTAGACATAAACAACACACAGACATAAACACACACACAGACAAGGACTGTTTAATGTATAAAGCATAGTGTCCACACTTTTCTACAGAAGTACTAATTAAAGGGAAGCAAATATACAGACACATGCACACACACACATACATTATATACACACACACACACACATTGCAGTGTTTCATTTGCTCTAGTATCTGGAGGATGAACCTCTGCACTGGTGAAGCCAGAAGAGTTGGCCCCCTGATCCCCATTAGTAAAAGACTAGACAGTTTGCAGCTGTTTTCTCAGTCTTCTGGTCCCCTCTCCCACTCTCCCTCTCTCTGTCTGTCTCTCCTTCTCAGCCATCCATGTGATTTCTTTTGAAATCATGTGTATTAATAGGGATATTAATTAGGGATAGTATCACAAATGCAGGGCCCAGCTATAGCATCACCACCTGATTGATATCCAGCTGCTAGCTACAACACAATGCATTTTTGGGTGGCAAGCTTGAATAGCCAGTTATGCAGCTACAGTAACTGTAACTGTTTGTGTAACAAAGTGCACCTGCACTTATAAATGTCCAAAAATGTGTGGACACCCTTTCTTTCTACTGAATTCAGTGGCATTAAGGTGCACCCACTGCTCTCACTGGTGTTCAGTGCGCAGTCATCTTGTATAATTTCTATAGGACAGCAGTGCTCAGGAATGGGATGCTCTTGAGAAGCGTGGAGTGTGATGGTAGGTGTTTATAATAAAAAGGCCAAGGAGTGTAGATACATGGTCTAATAATTTGGTGACAGGTAGATCATTGGAGATTTACACACAAACATTTAAGTGTTGTGTGTGTGTGTGTGGGTGTGTGTGAGAGAGAGAAAGAACTGAGATCATTGCAGCGTAGTATTCGACTGTTGCCTTTGAAGTGTCATATTCGAACTCTACCCGGGCCATGATTGGAGCCAGATGCCTTCACTCAAACATTTAATACACACATACATACACACACACACTCTCTCTGCTCTCTGTAGTTATAATTATGTGTGTGTTGTGGGCGGTGCTTTTCGCCAGGACTCCTGCTGTCCCAGAATTCCTCGCTTCAGTGATTTTAGTGTGTGTGTGTGGTTGCTGCACAGATCTGCACAGAGCCAGAGTCAACACACACACATACACACACACACACACACTTACACACACACACACACACACACACACACTCAGATGTGGAGTGCTTCCTGGGGAGTAGCTGTTGGATCGGTGCAGTGCTGATGAACAGAAACATGTTTCTATTTCTCGCTCTCTCTCACTCACTCTCTCTTTCTCTCTCTCTCTCACACAAACACACACACACACACACACACACATTATTCTTCTGCTATCATCTCTCTCTCTTCAAACACTTACACCTATGTGTGCAGTTACACATGTGTGTATATATATATGTGCATATATACATAGACACACACACACACACACACACACACACACACAGGAAACATATGTGCACATGTGTCTTCAATTAGCCTCAATCAGTGTCCTATAATCTCAAGCTGAGCTTTAGGACCCATGATTAGAGTCTCTCACACACACACACAAAAAGTAGTGATTAGTGTGTCATTCTGATGAAAGTTGACAGGTGGTCTACCAGTAATCATTCCTTTCTCTATAGTAACATCCACTTCCTTTCACCTCCCGCACCAGGAACAATGTAACTGTGTGTTTGTGTGTGTGTGTGTGTGTGTGTGTGTGTTAGTACATTTTCAGCACAAAACGTTCTAACTTGAGATTAAAATGAGATATTATTTACCAACTTGATGCTTAATTTTGAGGGTAAACCATAAAACATGTCCTGAGGTTAAGATTAGTCGCAGACATGTCTTATCACATTCAGACACTGACATACATGTAATACATACCGTCTATATTAGTACATATAGATGCTTACACATGTAGAATACATATAGGAGATATTATTATTACATATGGGGCATAGATATCTATATGTGTATATTGGTAAATATCTGAGACCCTGTGTACAGCTGGTCACTTTATGCGTCTTGAGTGTCAGGGTTATATCTGGATCAAGTTAAGCCACGTAAAACTGCAAGTGTAAACGCACCGGAGATGCACTAAAACCAGATACAAATCTCATTACTCCAATCAAACCACTTCAGGAGGTGGTCTAATACACATTTGAGCCTCATGTTACAGCAGTGTAAACACATCCACCTCTCCATCACACATTCAACAACCACAACCCCTCCCAGCACATCCCAAACACCAGTAATAACTGCTGTGTAACGGGCGAATTTGCATATTCCGTCCCACACAGCGATTGGATTTCAGTCTGACTGACCAGAGACATATTTGACTACCCAGTGTAAACGCATCATGCACTAAAGTGTAAGTGAGGTAAAGTAAGGTGTAAATGAGGTCTGTATGTAATATAAATAATTATATGTAAAAATAATTGCATATAGATAATACATATGGGACCTATATGAATGCATGTGTGTGTCTGAGTCTGTCTGGAATGCTGAATGTGTGTGTGTGTGTCTATGTGCCTGTCTGTCTGACTGAATGTCATTGCTGATTGCTGCAGTATCTCTGCCAGTTCTTTTCTAGCTACGCTCTTTAAAACCAACAAAGAGAGAATGCGTGTGTGTGCGTGTGTTTGTATGTGTGTGTGTGTGTGTGTGTGTGTGCTTGGCAGACAGACCCGTGGTCAGTTTTGTGACCACATCACAGCCATTCCGAATTTTAAACCCTGTGCATTGTGGGTGAGTGTCTGGAACGCTGACTCACGGGAAGTGTGTGTGGGGGGAAATGATGGATAGAAGATTTTTGGGAACTGATCTGTGTTATTTGGAAACTCTGCATGATCTAAGACTGAATCATTCAATCTCTCTCTCTTTTTCTCGAATCTGTCTGTTTCCCTCTCTCTCCTTTTGGTCTCTCTCTCTTTGTCTATTTTCAACTGTTTACATCTCTCTCTCTCTCTCTCTCTCTCTCTCTCTCTCTCTCTCTCTCTCTGTCCACAGTTCCAAAGAAGCTTTTGCAGGAGTCAGTTCAGAGAGTTCCGTTTGCCCCGCCCCCCTTGCAACCTCATGACCCCAATGTGGTGGGAGACAGCGCACTGCCTGATGGGAACCCGTCCCTGACCTCTGACCCTGCACCAGGTAACAACCTCAACTCTGACCGTTGACCCCCTTTCATCAATGCAGGGGCCCTAAATTTAGCCCCCCATTCACACTCCGAGCCAAACCTAGACACAAACACACAACTCGGATCCAACAACAACCTGTTCATTACTCATTTTGCTCACGGAGGCCTCCAATTAAGCCGTTAAATTTTTCCCACCTGAGAGTCACCCTAGCTGGTCCCCGTCCACCCAGACAAAAAGGACATGTTTTAATAACATTATAGGGTAATATTATACGTTTATACAATGGGAGTGGTAAAGCCTGGACTTTGGTCTTCCAAGACAAAAGTCTGGGCACCTGGTTTGACCCCTGAATGCTGAGTTCAGAAAGCCATTATTTAACTGCTCTTCTCTTTTATAACGAGATCTCTCAATTATCAGTTATTAAAGTTTAGTTAGTAAAAGGCACAATATTTAGACAGTTTTATCCCAATAAAACTTTACACTATACAGACTTTACACTATATTTTGGAACATTGCAGTGAGGATTTGGTTGCATTTTAGCCCCACGAGATCATCCGTGAGGTCATGCTCTGCATTGGACATGGTGACCTTAGGCTCATGTGTGTTCTTCTTCTACTGGCTATGCTTTTCTATCAGGCAATATCAGACTCTGCTTTAGTGAGTTAAAGGAAAACAGCAGCACTGCCAGCATCTCAATTATAGGCAAGCAGTGGCTTTGACCCTCAGGCTTGTTTGCTTTGCATTTCCACATGCGTGATTGATTTAAGTACACACCCACACACATACACAGTGATGCATACACACTCATACAATATCCACATAGACCAGCAAATTTGTGAAACTTGTTTTTATGAAGTCTTTATAATGAGATATGGCATGCCACACACACACCCTTTAGAAGACAGAAGGCTTGATCTTTTTTTGTTTACACTGTACTGTAATAGAAGCAGCTCTACTGCTCTATTAATAAATTTCCAAAGCCCAAACCACACCACAACACCTGTCAGATGTTTAAAGGACTACTTCATCCAAAATGGTAATGTTGCTCACAGTGAATGGGACCTAGTGTACACCAGTTAATTACATAGTGACGTAATTCTTTACATTTATATTGGGTTTACATTCCCTTGCAAGTTTGATATTGAGTGGTAAGAGTTGGACGTTCTGGAGGCCCTTGGTCCACCCACTTTTATCACTGGCTTACCCAAAAGAACTGCTAAAAATGACTTTGGGTATGAACATCCTATTAATAAAACATAACAAAAAGTGCACTTGCTATGTCACATGTACAAACCGGCATTTTTGTCATTAACCAATCAAAATTTCAGGTTAACTTTGCTATTCTATGAAACATATGATAATTATTAGACTGATGCACTTATGAGAGAAAAGAACTGAAGTGTGGGCCTATGTACAGGGTTTAGGGAGTTAAACCTCTGTGCCACAGTTTAACATTTTCTATAATATGCATTAACACAGCTATTAAAAAGCCTTGTAACACAAAAACACCTACTATCAGTTACTGAACTTATGGCCTCTATTGACCTTTATTGAAAATGGCTATTATTGAATAGGCATAAATGGTCAAATAATAGAGCTAAATTGTGATCTCATTAAAGTTATGTTGGAAACTGCACTTTCCACACAATTTCTTCATGTGTTTAAGTGGCACTACAACCCTACATTGATGACAGGGTTGTGTGTTCAATACCCGGGCTCAGGAAGCTACCACTGCTGGGCAATGGCTGCCCACCGCTTCGGGCATGTGTGCTCACTGTCTCTATGTGTGTTTAAGCACTAGTGTGTATGTGTGTGTTCCCTGCACGGATGGGTTAAAGGCAGAGGCCCGTTGGGGGTGTTTTTAGATGTGAGGATATGAAAAGTCTTGATGTAAAAAGTTTTAAGATGTGAAAGTGATAAAACATTTTAAGATGTGAAGATGTAAAGATTTAAGATGTGAAGAATTCTACATTTTAAGATTTTTATTTTTAAGTCTTAGCATGTCTTAGATATTAGATTAGATAAGTTTTAAGATGAGAAGTCTTAAGATAAGATAATCCTTTAGCCCCACAGTTTGGAAATTCACAGTGTCACAGCAGTAAAGGCATAGCCAGACACTCCGTATCAACAAAATGTAGATATATATATATATATATATATATATATATATATATAATATAAATAATAAGTCAATAAGTCAAAAACTCCCTTCACATTAAGATGTGATGTGACATTTCCTGAGATGTGATGTAAAGTTTTGAAACTGTAAAGGTTCAACACATTTTTAAGATGTAAAACGTCTTAGCATGTGACGATATGTCACATATACGAGTTTAAAATGTGATGTGAAATTTCCTAAGATGTTACGTTTTAAGATGTGAAAAGCCTCAGCATATAGAGATTTTTGGAGATTTAAAGCTTTTAGATGTGGGAAGTCTTAGTATGTGAAATTTCCCAAGATGTGTTTTAAATGTTTAATGGTGATGCCAAATACTTGGCTGATTGAGATGTTAAAACCATACTTTAAAGGCACCCTCTCTGTTTACTCGTACTGGTCTAATGGACTGTTTGCTTGGTCTGCACACACCCACACACTCACATTGAGAGATACACACTGATATGTGGCCTGCCAGCCTAAAATGAAACCCAAATACAGCTGCGGGTTTCACAAATGAAAGACTTTCAAACAGTCAAACGTAATAGTAGCAGACTGTCTGAAAAGGCCTTATTACGCAACAGCAGATATCAACAGATTAAACCAGAGTGTGTGTGTGTGTGTGTGTTAACAGGGAAGTCAAAGCGAGGAAAGTCAGGTCCTTATTTGGAGGAGAAGACTCGCTCTGGAAACGGTCAGAGAGAAACTGAAAGAGAAAGAAAAGAGGAAAATCAAGAGAGAGAGCCGTCGTCACCTAGTGACCAGGATCCTACCGCCGTCACTGTCGCCGCAACGACCAGCACGGAGATGGCTCTGATCAGTAACGCTCTCGCAGCCTACACCTACATCACAGGTAACAGTCACACTTCACACAAGGCATATTATAATCTGGTAAAAATTTAATAAATATCAAGGTAGACAAAACGTTCTATTTATGCAAATAATTAATGTTAAAAGCATTTTATATGCTATGCAAAAGCATTTTATATGCTATGCAAATTAGCTTTACCACAATATATTTATTACTTTTAATATTTCAGTAACATTACAGTTCACATAACCCTGCCTGACCTCAGGTTCTGATCTTTCTCCAATCTTTAGAGCAGCAGTGGCTACATGTTCCACCCAGTGACTTATATCTTATGTATACAGTCAGTGGGTTGTTTATAGCGTAGTTTGTAGCTCTCATTCCTACAGTTTGTAATTAACAAATTAATAAATTCACTTTAATGACTGTACATATTTTGTGTGTGTCCACAGAGCACCCAGAGCGCTGTGCGCTGTATTTCATGTGTGGTGTGTGTGCGGGCCTATTCCTCACACTCTTTGCGCTGGTGGTGCAGATTTCCTGCCGGACAGACTGCCGGCGGAGGCGAGCGGTCAGCAAGAAGCGTCCGCGGCCAGCCGAGTCGGACAGTGACAGCAGTGGTTCGGACTCAGACTGGGACTCGGGCTCGGACCTGTCTGCGCGACGACACAGGCGCTTCGAGCGCACCCTGAACACCAACGTCTTCACCTCCGCCGAGGAGCTGGAGCGGGCACAGAGACTGGAGGAGAGAGAGAGAATCATCCGAGAGATCTGGATGAATGGACAGCCGGATGTACCGGGCACACGCAGCCTCAACCGATACTATTAACACATGCGTGTCAGTGGCGTAGGCATACACACAATAGGGCTGCAACTATTAGTCGATTATGGTTAAAAAAAAAAGTATACCTAAAATGCTCAGTGCTCTATATATTCATACACTTATTCTGACAGACTGCTACACAACAAGATAGGGAGTGATACGGCCTCTGTAGTTTCGTTCAAAAGTGCTCTGTAATGTTGTATAATGGCCATATGATACAGCCATTCATTCTGACAGACTGTAATACACTACAGGAAGTGTAGGGGGAGCTCTATAATGCTTTATAATGTTCATATGATCCACACACTCATTCTGACAGACTGCGATACACTACAGGAAGTGTAGGGGGAGCTCTATAATGTTCATATGATCCACACACTCATTCTGACAGACTGTAATACACTACAGGAAGTGTAGGGGGAGCTCTATAATGCTCTACAATGTTCATATGATCCACACACTCATTCTGACAGACTGTAATACACTACAGGAAGTGAAGGGGAAGCTCTATAATGCTCTATACTGTTCATATGATCCACACACTCATTCTGACAGACTGTAATACACTACAGGAAGTGTAGGGGGAGCTCTATAATGCTCTATAATGTTCATATGATCCACACACTCATTCTGACAGACTTTAATACACTACATGAAGTGTAGGGGGAGCTCTATAATGCTCTATAATGTTCATATGATCCACACACTCATTCTGACAGACTGAAATACACTACATGAAGTGTAGGGGGAGCTCTATAATGCTCTATATTGTTCATATGATCCACACACTCATTCTGACAGACTGTAATACACTACAGGAAGTGTAGGGGGAGCTCTATAATGCTCTATAATGTTCATATGATCCACACACTCATTCTGACAGACTGTAATACGCTACATGAAGTGTAGGGAGAGCTCTATAATGCTCTATACTGTTCATATGATCCACACACTCATTCTGACAGACTGTAATACACTACATGAAGTGTAGGGGGAGCTCTATAATGCTCTATAATGTTCATATGATCCACATTCTCTTTCTGACAGACAGTAATATACTACAGGAAGAGTAGAGGCCACTAAACTTAATCACTAAATCCACTAAATCAGTGGATTTCTTTTAAGGGATTTCTAGAATGCCCTGTATTGTTTATATAACACAGAAGATCATTCTGGCAGATTGCAGTACACTACAGGATGTATAGGGATGATAAATACATTACATATACATTAATATATTACATATATTACATATACATAAATGATGGAGACAGTCCAACAGATTGTACTACACTCTAGTGAATGCAAGGGTGGTTTGCACGCAATCCTGACATTTCAGAAGCACTCTGTAACACTCTGTGAAGTTCATAAGGCCCATGCAGTCATTCTGATAGATTGTGATACACTACAGGAAGCGCAGGGGGCGATAAAGCCTCAGGAGTTTCGTTTTAAAAATGTTCCGTAATGCTCTATAATGTTCAGATGGTCCATTCAGATAGAATGCAGTACACGACAGGGGCAATTTGACTTTTGTTGTTTTTCCATAAAATAATGATTTGCTTCTTGCACAGACTTAAGGAAACAAAGAGAACAGAAAGATTTAAAAATTGATCAATCAAATAGATTTTTAAATTAAAGAATAAATCGCTAGTTGCAGCCCTAACACACACCCTGCAGAATGCCGCCACTGCCCAGTGCTGTGATTTATCCTGCTTATGGTTGGCCATAGCTGGGAGCTGTAGTTTTTAGAGAGGACTTGCTGAAAACTACAACACAGACTGTATTGGCCTGTTTCACTTAAGTTCTGGGCTGTGTGTGTGTGTGTGTGTGTGTTTGTGTATGATTGGCATCTAACACACCTCCAGGCCTTTGCAGTGAGAATAAGCTCCTCAGCCTGGTAAGCTTGACATTTCACCTCCACTGCGGTCCAAGGTCATGTAAATACGACCACCACCACCTCCTTCCCTGAATTCATAGGATGCTGAGGCTCATTGGAGCTGTAGTCCACATTGGGGGCGGTGTGTAATGGAAGACGTAGTACCAGCTGTAGGATGTTTCTTTGGCAGCATATAGCAGTTTGAGGCAGCTCTGAAAGAAAGAATAAGCTCTAAACACTTCCAGCACTCTAATTGGTCTTTTCCTTCTGCCTGTCCAAACTGGAGGCGGGCTTCTGTAAGGCAAGACCAAGGACACTGACCGGGTCTGGAGACTGCTCATAAACACGACCTTGGTCTTGCGGTGCTGTCTTTGAACCTTACCTGAAAAAAAGAGGAAATATAGATGAACAAAAAATGCTTGGAATTCATCTCAGCCCTTATAAAATATATTTGAAATATATTTAATAGTTTTTTTTCCCTATTGTTTTCCTATTTGTTTTCCTGAATGGTTATTATGAAATATTTTTATACTGTGGCAGCATTCATGTGATAGCTCAGGGATGTAATCCAAGTGTTTCTGTGTAAAACGATACTATTTTTTATTTTCTAAAACAAACAAACAAACAAAAAAAAGAAACGGGATGTACTTTGCTGAAAAATTGTCTGCAGGAAATATCCGGAAGTGTAAACCTCAAAGAGGTTGAAGCCTTTAGTGTTTTTACATGTGAATAGGGTTTTATTATGCAGAGAAGTCGAGTGCCTTATTCAGAAAATGGGACATTAAACATTGTACAACTGCCGCCGTTGGATTAACTCTTAAGAGCTCATTCATCTCTGGTGGTTTTACTGTTTAAGAAACCAATATAAATGCAATCGTGTCAATCAGTGATTTATTTATTGGTTAATGGAGCTACGCTGATGCAATCTTTTTCATACGTTACAGTCCCCTCCAGTCTGTTCCACAGATGTTTCAACATTTTTGCATAATTGAGTGGCTAAGATACAATCACGGTTGTTCAGAGTAGGTTTGGTGTAAAACACTCTAGAGAAGCATACAGGGTCAGAATGGCTCACAGTGGTGATAGTGAAACCAGACATCTCTTAAAAATCTCTGAAAGCTTCCTTACAGATGAACTAAATGGTTATGAATACACTGCCTGATGTCATTAAGACATTGTTTGGCCTAAATATATTTTTGAATTCACAGTGGAGACATATTAATAACCCCGTTATTTTTTAGCTTCACCTCTATTTTACCATCAACGTTTAGGGGTTCTTCAATTTAAAACTGTGGAGGAACCTCTTAAGGTGCTCTGATTGAAGGTTCCTCAAAGATAATCCTTTATTAGTACCACAGTGGGGAAATTCACAGTGTCACAGCAGCAAAGCTATATATACAATAGAAATAATAAAAGTCAGAAATTCTGAAGAACAACATTATTATTTACAGATAATGGCACAATATTCCTTAATTGCACATGAGAAAATGGAAAATGCTGCACGTTGTGATGTTACATTGAAGGACATGCATCCTGTAAGTGTGTAGAGTTTAAAAGAGGTTTCAACTTGAAGTGAGAAACACCAAAAAGTTCCTCAAGGAACAGATACTTTTGACAGTATATCACCACCACTGTACATCATCTGAGCCAGTAAGTTTCTCTACAATGAACCATGTCACACCAAACTCCTTCGGAGCGGGTTTGTTTATAATGATGCAGGAATTTTGAAAAATCAGTGGAATTCCCCTTTAAAAGGTGTTATGGCCATGTAACAAGGCACATGATGTGCATCACTGTGTCTGACAGGTGTATATACATTTTAGAAGATAGATATATTGCCTAAGGGTTTGAATATATATTGATATATATTTTATTATTAAGTTTATCCAAACATAAAGCTTCCCAGTGGATTTTTTTTTTTTTTGTCCATGAGAGGAGAGGCGCTACTGAACAAGAAATGGTCCAAGTAATTAGATCTACAATCACCAACAAGGAGAAGTAAAAAAAAAAACTGCAGGATAAAAGCTCCACTGGGACACTTAAGGCTTTCAGTTTCCCCGTATTTAAAGCACAGAGATGAAGTAGCCCCAGACTTTTCCTTGCCCTTGTCCGACTTTGCTGTAGTCTTTTCTGCTTCAACCCGAGTGCTGGACATAATTCTTGTCCAGGACATCCTAGGATGGGGAAACTGAGTTCAAGGACCACAAAAGCTGTTTTTGTACTCTACCTGCTCTACTCTACTCTACCTGCCACCGCAGCCTTACCTGCATTAACCAAACTTTAACCTGTGCTTGGAATAAATTTCTAATTGAACGACAGAAGTGGTGTCCTCTTGTTTTTGGGTCAAATGTTTAGTGAGGCGCGACATCTACTGGTGACATTTATACTGCACCGTGGACATGAACAAAAAAGAAATAAATACTGTACATTCCTGTACGTGAACGAAAAGTTGAGTAAGCTTTGCTATGTATAAAAAAGGGGGGAGTTCCAGATTTAAATGTGTATTTTATTACAGGTTCAAAATAAAGCGGAAGTGAATGAGCTGAAGAGGACCTGTTTACATTCTCTGTGGACATCACTACGAACCCACGGTTGCCAAGGATACCACAGCTAGTAAACAAACGACCTCTGGCAGGCCGCTAGTCCTCTCCGGGTGAAATGTCCCAGAGGACCCAGGTTTAGAGTTTGCGTTTTGTTGGACTCTTTCAGCTCTTTTAGCTAGATTCGCTGTCTTTTAGTGAAGAAATCCCTCATAATGGCTGTCCACACCACACGTGGCCTTCCTTTCCTGCCTGGGAACAGCTTTCGGGACACGACGGTGAGAGATCTGTTTCTTGACAACTTGGTAACAGATAGAAAAGATGGAGCCAGCTGAGTTAGCCTGACTGATGGTAAATGAAGAGCTAATCTAGTCAAACAAACAAGATAAACGATTACTACTGTGAGACTGTGTTTTACTTCAATGTTAATTTAGCTAGTCAAATTAAGCTAAATTTCTTCCCTATATTGCTGTATAGCTAAATAGCCCATCCGTACTTGATGAGCAAGAGCCATTTGAGCTTCAAGTACGGCTCGGCTTGACCCACTATCAGAAAGCCTACATTTTATTTTATACATTTTTCATAGATACAATAAATAAAAGCATCATTAAAATAAATTGAAATTTGGTCATTACTGTATGTGTTTATTATTGATGTTCTACAGCTTTCTCAGTCATTTTATCATTATATATGCAGCTTTGTTCATTATGCAGCAATAATGTCTTTTTAAAGCTTACTTCTAGCTATCTAGCTAATTATCTGAATTTATTTAGCTAGTATTAAATGAATTTAAATAGTAATTATACAGTTGGCTATTGTAACCCGGTTCATGTTACAGCATCAGGATATCTCACCACCTACATGTACACTGAAGGCACTGAAGGCGACTTACAAAAGTGCTTCACTGTTTACCTTAGATATTTAGTATAGACTAGGATCCAAAAGACACCTTCAAGCGTAGATACAACTGAATACAAAAGTCTTGCATGATGCGAGTCTTCAGTCGGCGTGTGAAGACATCCAGAGACACCCAGGGGAAGTTGGATGCTTGTCTCCCGTGGGTCTTTGCTAGCTAGTTCAGTGGACATGTAGGACATGTGAGATATCCTGGTATGCTGCAACGTGAAGCGGGTTATGATAACCGACTGTATCATTACCATTTAAATTCATTAAACAAAAGTCAGATAATTAGCTAGTAGTGAGCTTTAGAAAGACATTACTGCTGCATAATGAACAGAGCTGAATGTAATGATAAAATGACTGAGAAAGCTGTAGAACATCAATAATAAATACATACAGTAATGACCAAATTTCAGTTTTGTTTAATTACCCTTAAAACCCTTAAAATGATTTTTCCCCAAATGATTTTTATGTTTAATACATATACATTATATGTACATTATAAATGTACATATACATTTAATACATAACTCAGACAGTGGCATTGGGGCAGAATTGATCACAATATCAATAAACATTTATTTATTGATTTATTTCAATTGCCAGCAGTTACCATAACCAGCGTTTCCAAACTTTTGAACAGAAGTGATTATATGAGGTCTAACTTCAATCCTCACTCTGTCCCATTCTTCAGAAATCAGCCTTCCACAGGCCCCAGACTCTGTCCTATAAGAACGGCTACGCGCTGCCCCTTCGGCCCACGGTGGGAATAGGCCAGGAGCCCCTGCTCTCAGAGCACATTATGCAAAACGAGGTGAAGCAGCTGTCCAGCCAAACCGCCACCCTCACGTATGGTACTCTCACTCGCAGCCCCCCGCTGGACTTCATACCGGCCCACGTGGCTTACGATAAGAAGGTAAACGAGAAAGGTTACAGGCCTTACCTTTGGGGAATCAAATGAACAGCAGCACTACAAATGTTTAGCCAATACGTGCCTGAAGTTTAAAGTTTGCTTCTTAGAGAAATAGTAAAGACCTGTGTGTGCTTGTTTTAGGGTTGGTTTTTATGCATTTTCACACAGCCAGTGCAATATTGTTGGTTTTAGGACATCCAACTTACCTGATTCATTTGTATCTAAAGTTAGGACAAAAATGTAAATCCTATAGCCTATAGTTTGACACAAACTCTTTTTTTTGGACCAATTCCATTCAGTCCAGGCTGACCCGAAACACTTTTGAATAATATGCCATGCACCCCTAGGTGCTGCGTTTCTATGGTTACTTCCAGCAAGATGTGCTGCATTCTCCAGACGAGCATTTCCGTGTGCGCCCAGTGGTGATCTACTATTACCTTGAGGATGACAGCATGTGTGTGATGGAGCCGGTGGTGGAAAACTCTGGAATTCCACAGGGCACGCTGATCAAACGCCACCGACTGCCTAAAAAACAGCACGGGGAGCACTACCACTGGAAGGACCTCAACCTCGCTATGGACCTGAGTGTATACGGCACTATGTACAGAATCACACATTGTGACCCCTTCACCCAGGTAGGTTGGGGTAACTACATTAACCCTAAACCTTAACCATAGTCATACTAACCCTAAACCCAACCCACACTATGACACTTAGTTTTTTTTTGTTGCTATAGTAATGTCACTACTTTGTCCATCTGCAAAATAGTGCGTGTATGTGTATGTATATGTAGGAGTTTATGGAGAGTCAGGGGATAGTTCTGAATGACCCTGAGCCGACTCCTGGTGACCCCTATACAAACCGCCGGACTCAACCCCAGCCCTCCTACATCACTCCATCAGACTATGACAACCTCAAACAGTTCCTTACCAAGGACCGCATGGTAACACACTCACAAATTATGTCAAAGAAATGCACATTTGTGTTACTGTTGTTTATTACTGTTCCCCACCGAAACAAATAAAAGAGTGTGAGTCATGTAAACGTCTTTTTAACCCTAATATAGTAATAGCTGGGTACTATGTACAACTTCACAGGTTTCACATAATATAACAGGAAGCTGAAAGAATTAAGAAACCTACAGTATGTATGTGAACCTGTGTTTATGTGTGTGTAGGTGTTGCGGTTCTTTGCTCTTTGGGATGACTCTGACTCTCTGTATGGAGAGAAGCGAGCAGTAATTGTGCAGTATTACCTGGTGGACGATGCAGTGGAGATTCGCGAGACTCAGGAGCCCAACAGCGGCAGAGACCCATTCCCTGTGCTGCTGCGCAGACAGAAAATACCTAAAGACATCAAAGAAGTCTGCCGTAAGTCCCCCACACACACACACAAAAATACTTATTTATATACACAGGGTAAGGACATACACCTAAATTATGAATGTCATATTCATAGTTTTATTCATTTCTTTTTTATTTCAGAACAGTCAGTACAGCATCAAGTAGGAGTGCCTTATGTTAAAATGTTTCTGAACATTATCTAACGCACAATTAAAGACACTGTCAAACTAAGCCTACAACAGTACATACATTTACAGAATGAGTTAATATCCACAGTGCAGGCTAGAAAAAGTAAGTGAACCTCTGTGTAAATTCTCCAAGAGCTAATTGGCAAAAGGAGATGAGACTAAA
Organism: Salminus brasiliensis; assembly: GCF_030463535.1. Lineage (NCBI taxonomy): Eukaryota > Metazoa > Chordata > Actinopteri > Characiformes > Bryconidae > Salminus > Salminus brasiliensis. The sequence continues at coordinate 31,486,814 of NC_132878.1, forward strand.
AGTGTGGGTGTCACTGGCCATTACATCCTGGAAGCCTTTGCTCCACTATTCAAACAAGAATGGTTTTCATGAGAGGAGAAGCTTCTGCTGTCCAAAACAAATGATTGTGGTTCGTTTCAAGTTTCCCCAAGATGAGCTGAATGTTCCAGGACGCTTCTGGGAAAATGTTCTATAGACAGAGGAGGTGAAAAGGGAAGTTTTTGGCACAAATGCAGGAAGCTTATTAGCGGAGACAGAAGTACAGAACATTATTAATTGTTTCTAACATTTTCTGTTTCAGAGCCCTTCCCCAGCTGCATTCTTGAAGTTTCTCCACATGAAGTTCAGGAGTATTATTCCCCAAGGGATTTTCGAGTAGGTGAGGAGCTGAGGCTTATGGGAAAGCGATTTCTGCTGTACGACTGTGACGAGTTCACTCGGAAGTACTACGAGCAACATCACGCCGACATCCCTTTAAAGCCCCTCGCCCTCGCCCTGGACCAGAAGACCCAGCAAGCCTACATGAAGGTGAATAATATTTCTGTCTGTCCTTATGTCTGTCCATTTACCTTAGAACAGATGTTTAACTCTGGATGTATTTATTGTAGCAATATAATTTGTTCTTAATTTACTGATTGTAAAGTGTATAACAGCGGTGTCAGTGTGAGTAATAGATTTTGATAGATGTTTGATAGTCCAGCTTAGCTTGTTATTAGCATTAGCCTAGAATCTCCTATTGTAAACTAGAGAAGCGCATGTCAGATACCATTTCTTGATAGATAGACTGCATCTAAGGTTAGTGATCAATCATGTTCACCTGATGTTTTGCCTAACTGTTCTTTAAGTCTTAACTCACAGTTAAATTGTAACTTCAGTCGTCCTTCTCCGGCACACACACAGGTGGTCCCACCATACAATGGTTTTGGCTCTCTGGAGGACTCACTGCAAAACTGTCTGTCTCTGATTCCTGAACCCCCCAAGAAAGACCTCTTGAAACTCCTCGAGAATGACCATAAAATCCTACGCTATGCTGCCAGACTGGTGAGACCTCTCATCATTTTTCAGTCAAGTGATTGAATATGCACATTACACTAATCCTCAAGCTGACAGCGACCCTTTGGCCAGAAACTAACCACTGATACAAACCAGACATTAGTATAATAATAAAATACAGTGCCCAGTTGTAAAGACCTCTCTGTTTGCATGCAGGACTCCCAGAATCCTCATGATGAGGGCCGCCGTTTTGTCCTCTCCTATTTCCTCTCCAACGACATGATCAGCATCTTTGAGACATCTAGGCGCAACTCTGGCATCCTCGGAGGAAAGTTCCTGGAGAAGACACGCATCCCCAAACCAGGAAGTACAGCAGAAAATCCGGAATACTATGGACCGGCTGACTTCGCCATAGGAGCCACAGTGGAGGGTGAGAGAAACCAAACATATTTACAGACATAGGGGGTGATAGTGATTTAAACCAGTGATACTAGGATCCTCAGGACTGGAACTGCACACCCCTGACCAATATAACAGAAATGGGTAGAGTAGCCTGAACCAGTCCAGATTTTTAAACCAGTCCATTGGCTTATCTATAAATAATTTCCCAGCCAGGCAAGCCCACTGCACTACACCAGTCTTTGGGCAAGACGTTCCCTACCTGTGTAACATGACTTAAGTAGAAGTAAAACATGGCAACTTAACTTTTAGTGGAAGTCATTGTGAAAAGATCTTATCCCTAGTGTTGTTGGAACATTTGTATTGGTCCATTTATCAGGAGATTTTGACAGTGTAATGAACAGCTGCCAGATTCAGATGTCAAAAAGTGAAACAGTGTAAAAGAAGTACCTGTTTACATTTGGAGATCTGCTGGACTGCTGACTAACTCAACATAATTTTGTCTATACAGCATCTTTTCAGCATAAGAAATGGAAGACTATTAGCCTCTGCCCTTCTCTCTTTTGTGTAAAATAAAGTGCTAAAGTTGCAGAGTGAGAGATGAGAGCTACAATGAAACAGTCCAGGAGCTGAGCCAACAAACAGAAAGAATCAGTGATAAAAATACTACTTTCCTTACTCAAGTAACATCAAGTTTAAATACATTAAATCTTCAAAAACTTCATTAAGTCAGTACTACTCGCCTGGCTAGTTACTCAAATGTGGTGTGCAAGGAATTCACCACAACTATACATTACTAGGCCTCCAGGACTCGAGCCATACACAAATATGAGCAATATTTTTACAACAGCTGTCATTGATGTTGATGACTGATGATATTTTGTTGTTCTTTTTTCTGTGTTGCCTCTGTTGTACCCTCTTGCCTCCTCTCATGTTAGTGTTTAGGCACCGTTTCGTGTTGACGGACGCTGATCAGTATGTGCTCACCTACCTCGAGTCGATTGCAGAGCAGGAACGAATCCCGGAGAAGACTCTATCCTCACTGAGACAGGCTCTAGGCCAGAGCAAAGCACCAGACCCAAACCACACACCCGTAAACCTTCCTGACCCCACTGCAGGTACAGTCACCCAATTTGGGGTCATATGACATTCCCACCCTTTTCACTACAGTGAACAAGTGACATCCTGATATACACAGCATGTATCATCTGTACTTCTAGAACACTAAACAACTCTTCATAAGAAGAGTTCATAAACATTTTCATCAAACAATGCACAAGCCATAAAAAACACACATTTTCTCCTATACAGAGCCACGAAGTTGTCAGGTTGTCAGCCAGGGCTCACTAAAAAAATTTCTTTAAGAACTACGGATAGCCTCAGTTCAGCAATGCTGAGCATTAAAGGGATATTTTATAGAAATAATTGAACGTACTCTATTTCCTTCTTTTTCCTACAAATGTAGTTGGTCTGCCAAAAAAAAGATTTTTACAGTTTGCTTCTGGAGATAAGAGGCTAATGGAGCTAACCAGTAATTAAAATTACCACTAATTAGCATGCTAAATAAGTAACATCACATAGTTATAAATAAATATGGACTAAATTACATCACAAAATATTTTTGTTTTATCTTTGTTATGCTAAATCTTAATATTAAAACAGTTTGTCCCTGCTCTTTTCCCCCCTTACAGTTGAAGGACATCCACCATCCTCCTGAACTTTCAGACCGCTCCTGTACCAGAAACGCCCATTTCCATTTTCCTACAGATAAAGATTCAGCCCTTTCTATTCTCTGTTCTTGTGAAGTGTCTCCTTTGGACATGTATTATTTGGCTGATGCTCTTATCCAGAGTGTCTTCCTTTTGAAAACTGTTAGGCACAAGTAGGTGACTGTAGTATTAGGAGTCTTGTCCAAAGACCCATATTGGTGTAACGTGCTGTGCTTGCTTGACCAGGAAGTCAAAACCTAGTCGGTTAAGGAAGGGTGTTGTGTTATCCACTAAACTACACCAACATCACTTTCAACAACATTACCCCCCTTCATTATTACCAGTATAACCCTACAGTATGCCTACTATACTCTTTGCTATTCTGAGGCGTATAATGATGGTATGGGGTGCAAGCCTGTTGGAATGCACCCATCAACTCATCTCATTGTGAAATCAGTGCCGGCATGCAGAACTGTTCTCTTTGACACAAGAATATTCGCACCACAATTTGTCAAAAAAGAATCAATATTTATAAAGCATGTTCATGTACATTCACATAATCTGCAAACATATAAAGCATTGTAGTAGAAACTCCATTAACCATTATACATTACAGAATCTGTGCAACCAGACATTATAGCTCTGCAAGTGAGTGTGTATTCATGCAGGGGTGCGTGTGTTTCTGTGTGCATGTGTGTGTTCATCAACGGCCTCAATCAGGTGCAGAACATAAAGCCCAGGGCGGGCCAAGATATGGCCCGACAGTAAACTCTATACAGTTCATAAGTACTACGACAAAACATACTTGCTCTAGTAAACACTTACATGAAAGTATCATAGTGCCAGAGGGGGTAAACAAACATGGAGGTTTGTGGTTCTAGGTCTGATGATGTGTTTTAAGAAACTGGCCCTTTAACAAAGTTGTAAACTCCTGCCTTACAGTCTGCTTTTACCTTCACAACAGGAAAATCAGCTCATTGTTCATATTCCAGCGAATCCAGACCACAGCAAACTAACCAGGGCAGGGATGTGCCAAAATCATCATAGATGCCCTAGTGTCAATTTTGAGCACTTTAAACATTGGAGTAGGGCTGCTGCTGTACTGATACAAGACAAGTCAGATGTTTGGACGCACCTACTGGAAAAGAATAAAGGTCTTTGCTTATTTTACCATTTTTAACATTTTAGAACAACAGTGAATGGAATTATGCTGTAACCAGAAACATCCCAACTATCTGCTGTTTAAGAATCTTAAGTTGCTCCCCTTGGTGCAGCTCTGCACGCTCTTGCTGTTCTCTTAAGCAGCTTCAGGAGGAGCCTGGAACGCTTTTGTAACAGGACTACAGAAAGTGCATGTCCTTGTATTCTGAAAATACATTTTTTTTTTATAGGTAAATGAATTTTCTTTTTAGCTGAAGTGTTACATAGGCATCAACTTCACCATTTATTTATTTACCCAAGAACCTCACTTATAAGCAGCTAGCCATAAAACCTTTAGATTAAAATGCCTCTGACTCGTTCTGTACATATGGCATATGTACAGTACTGTGGAAAAAGTCTTAAGCCTCTTAGACAATCATCTGTAAAGCTATTCATCTGCTACACGCATTTCAGTGTAAAGGGCAGGATTTCCAGTTCCCATCCATGGTTTATCCAATCAGACCTTTCATTAAAGTAAATCTGGTGAGCTGCTAAACTGTACAGATCCTTACAGTTACTGGATTCATACAGTTCAGCAACCAAATCCTTTGCTCCACTAAGTATGTATTGTATATGTGATAAAAAAAATGAATTATGTAATGCTGAGTTATACATAATTTCTGTAATTGCCCAAGACATCTTCACAGTACTGTATATATACTATATATACCGATATAAACTTTTGAGGCTGATACAAATATCGATTTTAGGAGGTTCAAATTTTGGATTAAAAAAACAAAAAAATATTGGCCAAAAAGAGTTGAAAATTAATCGGTGCATTATCAACATTTTTCCCCACTGCTGATTCTGATAAAACCATGGTTCATCAACACTGTCCAAGACTATCTGCCAACCAACACACTGGTCAGCAAATTTATGATGTTCACAAACTTTACTTTACTAGACACCAGGACTATTTTTCTTTTAAATCTGGTTTCTCCATAATGGCGATTATACACTCCTATTGCTTAGGTCACAGACATAGGCAGAGAGCATGATTGGGACAAACCCATGATATGCAGCTCTTAAGATTCGGCCCTTTGTTGTTTTTGTAAGCGATAGTTTGCCATAAAATACAATTTACACAATTGTCCCCCCCCTCCCTTCCCCTAAACATAGTCAGTCAGCCAAGGCATGTTTGGTGTCCAAACTTTACTTCTTTAGTTTTAGCAACAAGGTTAAAGTAGCTAATTAGTAACGAAAGGCTTACTACTAGCAATATTATGCTTAAGGCCGCGTTCAGTACAAAAAGGTATTTAATGAATTGTTTTACCATTGATTCCCATCACTAAACACAATGCTTGGGACAGCAGACACCAATGAATGACGGCGCAGGTCAGATATTTTACATAATAAACCACCATTTGTAGTACTTTTGTGTTAGCCAATAGGAAATGGTATGGGCAGGCTTCTAAATCACTGCCGTCAGCTCACATCCAGAGCCGCACAATCCATTTCTGAATACAGAATGAAAGCAGCTGGTTTAAGCTGATTAAAAATCAGAAATGTTTTTTTTTTGCTTCCAATGACCAGCAACCTTGACCTCCACACGCCCACAACAAGCCAGCGACAGATGTAAAAAATCTTATGAACTCAGCCTAAATCTTCACTAACTACGCATGTCAAATGGTTTCGGACACTGTACAATACACTGAATTGTCTAGACCCTGACTAAAGCAGAGCTAGGAACAGCTTGGCTGACTGGGGTAAGAGGAAAATTGTTTAAATGATGTTTTGGCCAAACTATTGCTCTAACATTCACACATTGGGGCTGACCTGTACTCTGGGGGTCCTTCCTAGGCCACTTTAGCGCCTTTTAGCACCTCCCCAGGGCAGGCCAGTGATACAGTACTGATTGAGGAAACAATTAAAGGCAATGATGGCTTGATGGGTGGAGGGAATGGAAAAAATGTAAAAAAGAAAAAAAAAAATGTTTAAAGAATGTTTAAGAAAAATGTAACAAATACTGATAATGATGTAGAAATGAATGAAAAGAAAGGATGATGGTCTTCCAAGGGTGCTGATATAAATATGATGGTCCTGTATGGAATGTCAAACCACCCTCAGTCTCTGAAGATCATAGAAGGAAGCAGTGTCTTGTTCCTGTCTCTTGTGGCAAGGCCAGCCCTAAGAAGGGGGCGGGGTTAAGGAGCTTTAAGCTTCTTCAGTCTGGGCGACGTTCCGTTCTCTGCTTTCAGCACGCCGTTCTCGTGGTGACCAACTGCAAAACACATACAACAAGATATACATTATACATCAGCCGGCCGGTTTCTGAGTGTGGTTATGATGGACACCATTATACCACAATGCAATACAAATCAGAAGGTAAGGAGGAGGAAAAAAACTTATTACAATTCTGGAAAAAAACTTATTAGAAATAATAATGCACGATAACAATGCAGGTGCAGTAGCAAGATTAAAACTGTATACATTAAAATGTGCATTAACCTGTCGCACTATTAACATGACTATATAGTACATGCCTTATAGTATCAGCGTGTAGTACAACAAGGATGCAGTCTACAAATGAAACGATCAATAAGTGTTGGATGAAGCACGTAAACGTTGCCCCACCCACATTTACATATATGCACTTATTCAACCTACAGCTGATCAGGCCCACCCACTTATGTTGAAGTTATAAGGAGACGGGACCAGAACAGAACTCATTGACATAGATCATTTCTAAAGGCACAGTAACAAAAACAGCCTGGGTAATTCTAAAGGGGTCATTTGAGAAGGCTGAAAAAAACTTGATAGAAATGAATGTAGAAATGAATTATGACTGCTTTTGTTCCATAACACAAAAATGTTACATGCGTAACTTGGACAGGAAAAAAAAAATAATACATGAAAAAAGTAGGAAAACACAGTGTTATGTAACTGGCTAGAGGAACATGTTTTTTTATTTTCTTATAATCTCAGTGTGTGAGAGAGAACTTTAGCCTCAAACAAGCTCAAACACAGAAGCTTTAACAGAGAAAATGCTTCAACAACTTTTTAAAGAGATAAATGAATGATCAGTCATTGGGCTGGATTAAGTGAAGAGCTAAAAGAGGAGCAGGTCTGTGTATGTGTCTGTGCGTGTGTGTGAGAAAGAGAGCAAAGGCGAGAGAGAGAGAGATGAGGGAGATGTAAGAGAATGAGAGTTAGTTATGAGATTTAATCCATATTTCAGCATAAATAAAGTGTAATCTACCCCCTGAGCTCAACAATAGCAACGCTGTGTTTACGTCGCTAAATAATGGCTAATACGACACTAGGCTCTATAAAGAGAGGAACCTAAAGGAGAAATTGGGGGGGGGGGCAAACTTGTTATGATGGTTACTTTGCATTACAAAAAGGTTAAGATTAAAGGTTAAGACAAAAAAGTTATATACAAAAGAAATAAAAGAAACACACACACACACACACACACACACACACACACACAGCTCACTTTAGAAACCAGATACGCTCTCTGTAGAATACCCAGCACTGTTCCTGTGTTACTAAAGAAAGCGGCTGACGCATATTTTGACCTATAAATACAATATTCCTACCCAGGTCAGGTTTCTTCCACCCACACACACACACACAAAACAAAAGGCAACAATGAAGGATGTTATCTAAAACGCGATTAAGTAACACCTGTATCAAATTTCAATGGCGAAAATGTGTTTTGCACCTTCAATATCTTTCTATCCTCAATCACAGGAGATTAATACTACAGATCAAATGCTTGTGGTATTAATGTATCATTTTACATATGCATACATGCATGTATGTTACTGCACAGAAAATACACAATGTGGAACCATTTTTCATAAGCACAAACTTCACCCGGAAACCATAAGCTGTAAGCTGTTTGCAAGTAAAGCCAATACCAAACAGAATGCATTATGATGAGAGTTCACCAGCTGCACTTTCTTGGACCCAGTTGTCTAGCCATTAAAATATGGCTCGTCAAAGCCTCTCAGATTCTTACGCATGCCCGAACTGACTGTTCACTTGCTGCCTAATGTATATAATAATATTACCCTTTGACAGGTGCAACTGTAGATAATGATATTCAATGTTTGTCACTTCAGTGGTATTACTGTATTAGCTGATTGTTGTATTATATACACAACATGGTGCATAGGTGTACCTGAGTCTCTCTTCAGTGCGCGTGGAGTTTGTTGCTTGGCAGCAGCTCTCTTCCTGGCCTGTTCCAGCCTGTACTCCCGTGTGCGCCTCAGCTGGAAACGGAAAAACTTCCACAGCAGCCAAGACTGGGTGGAGCACACTAGAAGCAACACCAGCAGTCTGCAAACACACACACACACACACACATTAAATTATGCATGTACTAGGATGTACATAACAACAGAACCACACAGAACCAATAATCATACTGACTGCCCAGGGTATCAGAAACACCATTGCTGCAATAGTTTGCTGCACTCATTAATGGTAAGTAAACACCAATGACCAAATATTATCTTGGTGAGAAGTGAGAAATTATTTTTAACATGATGGAAGGTGTGTTGAAGCTGAGTGTGCATGTCAAACCTGATGGAGAGTGTGTTGAAGTTGCCCATCTCCCAGTCAAGCATCTGGTTTTCTGATCGTGCCAAGCCAAAGCCCACAGCCAAAAACATCACAGTCAGAGTCACCATACGGGTCAGCACAAATCCTACTGACCAAAGCTCAAACCTACATGCACAAACACAAAACATTACATATCATAAGGGCCAGTTTATTAGGTCCACATATCTTGAATCCACCTACATAGCATTCATTGGCCATTTTATAAGAAACAAACCTACCCTCATTCTTGTAGAGCTGGGTAATACAACTGGGTAATACCATCACAATATGTCGCTTTTTCTGAGCATTTCATTGATATCCTCAGTACTGGTAAATTACAAAGCTCATTGCAAAAAGTACAAATATTCTGACACATTGTGAAGAGTTTTTGATATTATATTTAAACCATATTGCCCACCCCATGGTCCCATCAAAACAATACATGGACAGTGGTGGACTTATGGGACTTATGATATCCATTTTCAATTGATATAGAAAGGCTACAGTCAGTAAGTGTAAACCTGCACAAATATATAGTAAGTGTTTCTGATAAAATGGCCAGCGAGTGTAGCTGCATGGTGGGTGTACCCCACCTGAACCCCAAAACCCTGTGCATTAGGGTCTCTAGGAGTCTCACATTTTATGATGCGTCTCGTCAATAAAGTAGATAAGTCTGGAAAGGTGGAAACCCATCTCAGACAGATACTGCAGAAACAGCAGCACCAAACCCACACGCGTCAGACTGTAGAGAAAGACACAACAGACAGAAAGACAGATAAGCACCCTCATATATGAGAGGAGTGTCAAAATAAAGACTTCTTAGGAGTAAGGTTCCCAAAAACACTATTTAAATAATACATTAATAATAAGAATACAGATTTAATGATGCCATATCAAACAGGTAACATAATTATAATGCATGAGAATAAATATGAATAAACAATACTACTGAAAGTAAAAATAAGGTGATAAAATACCACAGATAGTATAGCACTGTTTCAAAACTGAAATCTTTCCGAAAATACCGAATACCGAAATCTAGTATCAGTCATCTCAACTGTATATCAATGTATGTACAAGTGAGACAGAAAGAGAGAGAGAGCACAAGACAAAGATTGGGAAAGAGACAGAAATAAAAAGATGCAGACGCAGAAAGAGAGCTAGAAACAGGCAGACAGACAATTGGATCTGTGTCATGTGTACTGTATATGTTCTGATAATAGGCAGAGAAATATGAAAACAGACAGACAAAGGGATAGACACACATCTGGAGAGAGATGTGCAGATAATATAAGGAAGGTAGACAGACAGACAGACTTACTTACTTTAACAGGTACGCAGCCAGGATATGAGACAAGTACAACCCAATATACTGCAACTGACGAGGTAATTCTTCCTGTAACACACACACACACACACACACACACACACACACACACACACACACACACACACACACACACACACACACATAAATACCCCCTCCTGCTCTGATTTACACTCCTTTCCCTTCATCCCTCCATTCATCTCACCTTGCGCACTTTCTGGAAGTAGAGCTCAGGCAGAGCGTGAAACCAGTAAGCCAGCTGAGTGAGATAGAAGAACTTCACCTGGAACCTGGGGGGGGGGGGGGTAGCAGGTGAGCAATATAGAGAAAATGTCTGATAACAGTGAGTCATACAGTGTCTTTTAGAGATTACTGAACAGCAAGCGATGATTCAGAAGCGTAGTCAGCACCACAGAATTCATTAATTATTTTTTAGCTGTGTTAGCCTCGTAGTTCTTTTTGTCTCACCTGATTGGCACCACACAAATCTGTGTTTATTTAATTTAGAACCTGTTATTTTATTTTATTATATCTTTGCTGCCTAACTAAATTTTTGACATTTTTCCCTTTTTTTTTGACATTATGTGAATCTGGCAGTTGTTCTTTTAACAGTGTCTCATGTGTCTCATGATGACTAGACCAGTGGTTGGTGTGGCGCAACAGATAACACCACTACCGGCCAGTAAGCTACCACACCATGTGGGAGACTGGGGTTCTATGCTGTGCTACACCAATAAGAGTCCCTGGGCAAGACTCCTAACACTACATTGGCCCACCTCTGTAATATGAGAAACCTTGTAAGTCGCTCTGGATAAGAGCATCTGCTAAATGCAGATAATGTAAATGATAATGTAGACCAAGAGAAATGCTCCAACGTTAAAACATAAATCTCAATAATAACTGTTTTTCCTTCTCGTACAACTGTGAATTTGGAGATACAAGGTGTTTGTTGCATTTGACAGCAATGATATGCTGTGATATACGTAATGAAGGGTGGTTTCAGTACAGTACAGTACAGTACAGTACAGTATATGTATGTATGTGTGTGTGTGTGTGTGTGTGTGTTTACCTCAGGTGCGCATGAGGATAGTTCTCCCACAGGCTGCTGGGATGCAGAATGTAGCCTTCCTGCACAGAGAGAGAAAACACTGTAAATTACAATATTAAAGATAGAGTGCACATTTTTGCCTGTGTGTGTGGGTATGTGTGTATGTCTTACAGTGGCGAGGATGTAGAAGCTCCAAACGCTGGAGACCAGGTAGAACACACAGAGCTGGCCAGACTCATTAAACTTTGTGTTTTTACTCTTAGACAGATGGAGACGCCTGTTTACTTTCTGCAGAGAACATGAATAAGCAAACAACACAGGATTAATGATTATTAGAGTATTCAGCATTTAGTTCTGTGATGACTTCTAGTGTTGGGCTCATATAGAAGAGAAAGCTAACAGATAAGGCCTACTAATCTAATTCATTTTATGAAGTATTACCAGCATCAACACTTTACCATAGAGTTTGCATTCATTTGGCTTCACTGTTTAGATGCACACTGTGTTGATTTCAACTTGTAGGAAATCATGGATATTGTCAGTACGCAAGTATAACAGCAACTACATGTTTGATTACAAAAGAACATATTCATATTCTGGCTCCACAAGTGCAAGTATCGAAATACTGCGATACACATCACATTTCTTTCTCAATAACATTTATAAAGTCTATTTTGATGGATGGTGTAAGTTTAATGGTTGGTGTGGCGCAACAAGTAACACCATTACCTGCCAATGAGCTACCATCCCAGCCAATATGCACATGTGGGGCTCACATGGGTGTAACGTGGGCTACGTAGGTTCCAGGTGGGCATGGGCTCGGAATGGGTTTGTACATACTTTGTTTCTGGGACCCATTGGGAATTGGGATTCCCACCTTTATCTCACATGGGCCCCATCTAGGTCCCATGAGCAGTGTTTCCAGCTGAGCCACACATATCCCACATGGACACGTTGATTGGGATCTCATGCGGGAGACTGGGGTTCAAGTCCCAGTTTGGGTGACTATGCTGTGCTGTGCTACACCAATAAGAGTCTCTGGGCAAGACTCCCAACACTACATTGGCCCACGTCAGCTAAATGCTGTAATTGTAAATGTGAATTCACAGAATTGGATGTGAACTGGATTTTTTCACATTTTTCATATTTGTAATTTTTTTTTTATTGTTTATCAAATTAAATGTTTTCGTATAGCACTTTTTCCAGCAGCTTTACAGAAATCCAATATTAAGAATGAAAACATAAACCCCCTGGTGAGTCAAGCCAAATACAACAATGGCTGGGTAAACTCCCTTAAAGCTGGAGAAGGAGAAACATTCTCCTCCTATTTTATCCTCATTGCTCACTAGCAGCTCAACAGAGTCACAACATAGCCCATATAGTGCACCAGAAGTCCTAGTTAATCTATATACAGATTCAAATATCCAAGGTGATTTCTACTCCCAGTGATTTACAGGGAACAGGGATTAAGTCTAGACTTGGACAACAGAGCATTCGGAATGGTGATTCTCCATTGAAAGTAAAACTTAGTCCCATTCAATTAACATTCATAACACCCAATACTCACATCCAGTATGTACTCTTGAACTACCGCATGGAGGATGATGGTGATGAAGAGATAAAACAGAACAGTGGCACAGTCTTTCCACCCATAGTGATACAGAGATACTTCTCCATCTGAAAACACATGCACACAGCTCGTATTATGCCTTTTGGCAGGTTTGTAACAAAAAGAATGCATGTGTGTGTGTGCGGTTTATACCTGGGGTCAGGGTGCTAATGTTGTACTGTGGCTGAATGAAGAGAATGGCTGTTTTTGCTGTGGCCTGCAGGAACAAATATACAGATACCAATTATATACAGTCATGCCCGAAAGTATTCATACCCCTGTCAAAGTTTGACTTAAATTTACTTTTATTTAACCAGAAATTATATTTTTGCCTGGAAATGACACAGGCATCTCCCAGGAGATAACACGATGATGTACAAGAGGCATCATTGTGGGAAAAAATATTTCTCAGCTTTTATACACATTTGAACAAAAAGTGGCATGTCCAAAATTATTCATACCCTTCTCAATAATTAATAGAAAAGCCTTTATTGGCTATTACAGCAATCAAACGCTTCCTGTAATTGCTGACCAGCTTTTTGCATGTCTCCACTGGTATTTTTGCCCATTCATCTTTAGTGATGAGCTCCAACTCTTTGAGGTTCGAGGGTCTCCTTGCCATCACCCTGATCTTTAGCTCCCTCCACAGATTCTTAATTGGATTCAGGTCAGGACTCTGGCTGGGCCACTGCAAAACATGAATGTTTTTGTCTGCTAACCATTTCTTCACCACTTTGGCTGTGTGTTTTGGGTCGTTGTCATGCTGAAATGTCCACCGGTTCCCAAGGCCAAGTTTCTCTGCAGACTGCCTGATGTTGTTGTTGAGAATCTTGATGTATTGCTCTTTTTTCATGGTGCCATTTACTGCGATCAAGTTCCCTGGTCCATTGGCTGAAAAACACCCCCAAAACATTAGGTTCCCACCACCATGTTTGACAGTGGGGATGGTGTTCTTAGGGTTGAAGGCTTCTCCTTTTTTACGCCAAATGGTGCACACATCATTGTGGCCAAACAATTCAATTTTTGTTTCATCTGACCATAAAACAGAATACCAGAAGTCTTCTTCTTTGTCCAGATGAGCATTTGCAAAGGTCAAGCGGGCTTTTGTGTGCCTTTTCTGGAGAAGTGGTGTCCTCCTTGGCCTGCGTCCGTGGAACCCAGCAGTGTGCAGTGTCCGTTGAACTGTCTGCCTTGAGATGTCGCCACCAGCAGAGTCCAGATTCACCAGGATGGCCTTGGTGGTGATCCTTGGATTTTTCTTCACCTCTCTCACTATTCTCCTGGCCAGCACAGGTGTCACTTTTGGCTTCCGACCACATCTTCTGAGATTTTCCACAGTGCGGAACTTCTTGTATTTTTTAATAATACTTTGCACTGTAGCCACTGGAACTTGAAAACATTTTGATATGGCTTTATAGCCCTTTCCTGACTTGTGAGCGGCCACAATGCACAGCCGCAGGTCCTTAGTGAGCTCCTTTGTCTTAGCCATGACTGTCCACAAACCAACTGCAGAGAGCTGCTGTTTTTCTCCTGTTGAGTTGATTAAAACAGCTGTTCCCAATGAATCAGGGTAATTAGGATGCTTTAAAACAGCTTGGACTATTTGGAATGGTATAGAACTTTGGATTTTCCCATATACTGTGACAGTTTTCAAAGGGTATGAATAATTTTGGACATGCCACTTTTTGTTCAAATGTGTATAAAAGCTGAGAAGTACTTTTTCCCACAATGATGCCTCTTGTACATCATCGTGTTATCTCCTGGGAGATGCCTGTGTCGTTTCAAGGCAAAAATATAACTTCTGGTTAAATAAAAGTAAATTTAAGTCAAACTTTGCCAGGGGTATGAATACTTTCGGGCATGACTGTATAATTTACTTTTCATAACATATAATACCATATTATAGTGTAAATCATCAAGATAAAGATTCTCCTCAAGGGTGGCAGTATTAGCATACATACATTATACACACACACAACAATGTTTTTTTTTGTCCCACTCAGAATTAATAGATGGAATATTTTAATTAAATTAAATTATTTAATATTTATTAAATAATAATAAAAAAAACCTTTATTAACCATTAGGATTAAAACTTTTAAAACTTTTTAGAAAGTTTTACTTTCTAATGCCAATTGGCTCAATGGTTTCCATTCGAGGCCTTGCTGTAGGGTCACCTTTGATTCCCATTAGAAACCAGCAAAAGCATATAGAATCGGTTCACACTGTGAAAAACACAAAATACCATTACTGACCATTACAAACCCACCCGAATCAGAAGGGATGTCACCCTATGAATAGAGTTTTGTCTATTTGAGTATTAGATCAACTCATTTGCTTGGTTGTATATCATATTGGGTCTTCTATGTCTTAACAGTCAGGGTCCCCCTTAAATAAGTACATTATTTGATTATTCCTGACAGCCCTGTTCAAGGGCAGCCCATTCTGCAAAGAGGTGCAAAGTGGGACGAAAGTAGAGAGCCCTCAAATGACAGGACTGGCTATATTAACCGGGAACAAACGGCAGAGGAAAAGAGACCTAATTAAAAACGCAAGCTGCCATTAACTCATGAATACGTGGAGCTTAAACAGAGTCAAAGTGGTGCACTGTAAAGAGCAACTGAAAGGCCACTGTAGCGTAGCTCAGCTTAGGGACTGAGACGTGGCAGTTAGACATCTGCAGCCCACTGGATGGGGAGGAGGAGGAGAAGGAGGAGGAGGAGGAGGAGGGGGCTGTCTGAAAAATATTGGCGATTAAATCCTAACCAAAGCTAAAGCTCAAGCTCATAACTTCATTTAAACATTTGTAACTTACTAATCAAACCACTAAAATGCCCAATAACAAGATAACATCTGTGAGACAGCTGCTGTAGTGACTACCGCTACCACATACCCCACTAACCACCTTTACGTGGTAGAAAGTGAAGGGCTGAATCGCTACAGGGTCCCAATGGGTCGGAGTTCGACAGTGTCTGCGATTTATAATCATTCAAAGAATCCAGATAAGCAACATGACACTCATGAGCTCCAGCTGTTTTTACATGCATTTGCAGAAATCACTGTTTTTGTAGCTACTTCAGTTTACACTGTTAAACACACGTTGCAAAAAGTGTAAAGGGGAAAAGTGAGACAAATGCAGGTATAATCTACAGGCACAGGCAGCTTTTAGTTCGTCAACAGCAGAGCTGTCAAGAAAAAAAAACATAGGGGGAAAATATACAACAGAAGCGAAGCTGAAGTTGGCTTGCTCGAATTTCTCCGTTCCACCTTAAATCAGGCGGCACTCACCACTCCGGCGGCTGTGGAGCCAGGATGTAACTGCTGCGGCATTTAAGGTGGAACGGAGAAATTCGGCTAAGAAGCCACCTCGCACAGCTGAGCAAAGTAAAGGGACGAAAAAAAGGAGTCTGTGTTCAACATACCTCAAACATCAGCCCAATTAAAATGAAAATGACCAGACTGAAGACGATGTCGGCATGGTTCTGAATGAGAAATTCTTGGCTGAAAAATGGATAGCTTTTATTTCTCCTACGAAAAGCCATTTCATAAGTTCCAGTTTTTTCTTTACTTTCCCCCTCCTCCGTCCTTCTCCAAAACTTTACTGTCTGCTAGGAACTTTCTGAGCCCTCTGCGCATGCGCGTCTCTTAAAGGGAGCGTTTTAGACATTCCTGATTTGAAGGCGACGTAAGAGGAAGTGGAGGCCAGTCAAATGCTGCTGGCCTCTCACACACCATTCATCCACCCACATCACAACAACCCACATCAATTATGGCAGATAATAGGCAAATAAAACGAGCTGCTGATTTGAATGTGACATGTGACATTTTAACATGAATCGAGTTAATGGCTCTCACAGGTCACGTCCTGGAGGACTGACATCCAGCACAGCTTGTTGCTATACCTGCTAAAACACACTCAAATAAACCTGGTTGTGCACCAGGAGTGTGTTTCAGTAGTACCAAACACAAGCCCCCTCACACCCCACCACCCCACACCCCCTTGGGAGCACAGTTAAGCCTCAGTGATTAGGCCTACCTGGTGTTCACTGCATTTTCTCTGTAAGAAATAAGAACTATGGAGCTGTTGACTATTGTACAATGCTGTTGACCATTCTTGACCTTCTTCTGATGAAGGTCATATTCGTGCAGCTGCACGTAGTAGAACTGTGCACAACCACTCTGGAGAGTCAAAGGGCTCTATCCTACAGCCTGCGCAAGGCGCGTCACGATGCTCATTCTCATGCCTTCCGCCTGCACTGTTTAAATAGCAACGGTGCTTGCGAATACATCTATGCCGATGAGCATGGTGGTCTGGAAATGAGGTGCGTTCAGGTCAATTTCTGGCATTTTGCTATTATGGCAACAGAAAACACATGAGTGCCACTGACTGAAAACAACTTAGGCAGACATCATCAGTCAGACGTCTAGTATCTAGACGTATCTAGGCAGTGAATTGTCAACACAGGCGCGTGCCCAACGAGTGTACACCACGGCTTTGCACCACTGAAATAGCAATCCGCCAAAGTCAGACCGCAACTGTCTTTTAAGGGAATGGCGAGTGACACGCTGATTGGTTTATTGCACATTACGGCCAAAACACACCCATGATTAATTAAGAGACTTAGTGTATGCACTCAAGCGCAAGACGTTCTTTTTTCCATCGTTACGATAACAATGACACACCGACACGCCCTAAATCAAGCTGCATGATGTGTGGTTGACGGCTTGCCAAAAGATCGCCAGAATAGGGCCCATGGTCGTTTGCAGTCAAATAGGGTGGGTTTGACTGGCTTTTTTCTAGCAGTTATCTCGGAAGGTTTTCTTGGTCTTGGTCAGCTTGACCTCCACTGCTCCTGTTAACTGCCATTTTTAAATTACACTACAAACCAAAGAAAGCACTACCTGAAACCGCTTCGCTTTGCTGTGCTGGGCAGCTGATATGTTTGGAGAAAATATGAGGAGTCAGAGTAAAGTCAAGATTTGAAATTGGCATCATGTGGCTTTTCTTAATGATGGCTGTAAACAAGCCATTGACCTCACAAGCTAATTAAGGGCTGAGACCTGAGATCTGAAAGCTCATATTTCTTGAAGCGCCCAAATTTGTGTGCATCACTTTTGTCTTTTGTTCACTTTAAAATTGTACAAAACAAAAATAATACCCTAGTCTTACCTTTAATGTTGACGTAGAATTCATCTTGAACTTTATACCTCTCGGGAATCAGATCACTGATTTTACTTTTACTTACTTCACTGTTCACAGGAACAGAAATTGTGACCAGGGGGGGCCAAACTTTTGCATGCCACTGTATACCTAATAAAGATGTCCACAATACAAAATGAATTTCAAATAAATAAACAAATTAGAAAGACCAAAAGGAGAGACAATGACACATTGTGGGTTGGACACTCTTATTTAATGTTGAAAATCAATTCACGAAGCTCCTACAGTAACCAACAAATGGATGTTTAACACAGAAATATTACTTAACCTCCATTGTTTAGTTTGTATTCCTTAAGCTACCATTACTATAAAACTGCATGCAAATAATTACTGATTATTAAATGTCATTGTATGCATATGTTCATCAAACCTTTTTTTGTCTTTTTCAAAATCCCTGATTAGAGGGAAAGAAAAAAACAGCAACAGTAGCTGGTCAAAAGTCACGCCAGTTTCCACATATTTACACACAGATGTGATATGGGGCACAGCTGTACATTCCTGCATTGTGTAGTCCTTGAGTTTCTGTAAAAATCATATAAAGCAGAAAATGTTGTACAAAGAATATGCTATATATTATTATCATCATGTTCTTACTTCGTCTTTTGCCAAACATATAGAAACTGTACAGCTCTGTACAACAGTAAAGGACAGACTATTAACACAGGTAACATCGGTGAGTCTGAGTGTGTGCAAGAAAATAGATACGGACTGAAAGCCATAGGAAAAGAAATATGTGTAAAACAATAAATTGTAAATCTACTGCCATTCACCTCTGCCTTTGGGTCTTAGTAACAGGGCAGCCAATCTGAGTTACCTGAATTATTAAATGCTTTCTGCAGTCCAATCAAAATTTCCCTGATGTATAGCATGCCCTAATGTACATGGTCCAATCACAGTTCTTTTAACTGATCAACCTACGCTCCGCCCACAAATTGGTTCTTTTGAAGTTACTGTTACTAGGCTGGACAAGCTTTACATAACTTTGTTAATAATCCCATTTGAACCAAGAAAGAAATAATAATCATGTTTCTTTGACTGCTACACAGTTGTAGCTATGCTAACCACAATGATGAATTTGTCACCATGCTAATGTTAGCTTGATCACACTAAAATGTGACCTTTCGACACACAAAATAAATAAAAAGAGGCTGAAAAGCCTTAAAGCTTGTCCGACCTAACAACAGTTGCAATCAAAGCAAATGCAAAATTACAGCGTGCTTTTTGCAGTTCAATCAGTGTTTTCCGTAATAAACATGTGCACTCATTGGTCAAAAAGAAAATAAGGCTTTTATCACTCAGGCCTCTACCCGAGACTTCACTCCAGCTCAGAAAATCTAGGCCATTTGAGAGAAATATTGCAGTGTTGAACAAGTGATTATTTTTAAATAATACTTCTCAATGGCCATGTCAGGCATTTTCATTTCTTTACACTTTTTACACTTTTGCACTCTAGAATTTCCTGGCAAAATGATCCAAACCTGAGAAAGGTCCACTGCTTGTTGTCCACTGCAGCTCAATGAACTACTAACAGGTGTACAAATACACATTTACAGCAAGCGATTATAGCCCTGTATTACTGGTTTACCTACGCTAATTTTGCATGTAAGAATTAAAGAGCATGTACAGTAAAATAAACCTGCATATAAGCCTGAAATACACTACTGGTCAAAAGTTATAGGGCACTACCTTGGAAACAGTTTTATATTTTTATAATTATTTTTATTTGAACCATCTATTGGCTCACACTGGCTACTGATTAAGTCATTACAAAGCAATTGCTGAATAGTTCATAGTAGCGTCTTAAAGATCTACAGTAGTTACTGAATAATTCATAATGGATGGTAGTTTTTCAGTTATATATCTATATATCTATTTTTCATTATAGTGGTTATGGAATATTTTATTATAAATTAATGATGTACAGTAGTGCTGAATAATGCATTGTAGTTACATTTACAGTAGCTACTAAATGTATAGTAATTAGAAAAGCTATACATAGTAGTTTATTAATAATCTTATAGTAGCTACAGCTACAAAAAAGTAGCTACAGCATATTATAGTATAATATAGTATTATTAATTATAGTATATTAATAGTATTAATACATTATAAGATTAATAAATTAAAGCAGTTACTAAAAATCATGGTAGTTTTAAGTAAAAACAGAGTAAGTTAGAGTATATACTAATTAATTCATATGAGTTACTGAATACTTTTAGTAGTTACTGAATAAAATGTCTTTAAGATGAATAACTGAATAATACACCTGTAGTTTGAAGGGGTTAACATGTACAAACCTGCGTATAATCACTTAATACATCACTAAGTACATAATTATAGATGCACTTTTGGATGCCATGTGTTTGAAAATGATTTTTTTGCAGAAAAAAGGGAATAGTTGCACAAATAAGACTGTAATAGGATCATTTGTTTTAAATAAAACACAATAATATAAATGTCAGTCTTAAGTTTACGTAAGTTCCAACTGGATGCTACCAAGGACTTTTGAACAGTAGTGTAGAAAAAAAAACCAAAATACCATTAATTAATTAAAGCACCAACTTAACTCAACTTCAAGGTTTTGGATATGAAGCTAAGAAAATACAAAATCCAAAACAACATTAAAATGCTAAATTCAGTATAGAAAAAACAGATGTACTGCTATACAGATGCTATGCTCAAAATCAGATTAGTGTTTTTTTTTTGTTAAAAGTTGATTTGCTCAAGGCTGTCTCCAGAGAAAGCTCGCTGCTCCTGGATTGCTTTGACAGGTATGGCTCAGTCACCGCTACAGGGCTGCTATTTAGAGACACTTTTTGAAATACAGGATAAAAACAGCATCAGAGATGAGCCCCTTAGGCCGAGACTGAATCAAAAATAGCTCCCTACTTGGCGGAACTACAACAGACGCTGTGTTCGAGCTTGAGCAAAGCTAGAGCAGACGTTGCAAAAGCCATCTGCATGTTCGCGTTTCTGCACATGCAGTTTTAGAGGCATGGGATATTTTACCTAGTATTGCACAGATACTGATACCGCATCAGTATCGGCACCGATACTGGCACTTACACACAGTAATGGTATCGGCAATAGAGAGCACCGATACCATGAAGCTTACTGACGCCCTATTTTTGTTTGCATACTTTATGAAACCAAACGTTTAAACCAAAGCCTGTCATTAGTAATTATTAGCATTAAACAGACATTTAAGGGAACTTTTACATTAAAACTTTCCTGTTTCCATGTGGTGTTTTTTTTGTTTGTTCTGAAACCAAAACTTGAGTTTCTTTTTTTTCCTCTGCTCTGAAATGTAAATTGTAAAGGCTGATTAAAAAGCTGTTTGGTTGAGATTCCCTACTTGCACGTGTTTCTGCTTTGTGGCAATTAAATTTTTTTATAGCTCTGAAACTTATCAAATGTACAGTTACTCAATCAGTAAATGCTGTTCTTTCAAGCTTAGATGTTATTTGGAATAAGACATAAAAAGTACAACCTATAAAAAGTGGAACACTATAAATATCACGATTTATTGCCATCTATTGAGTATTTAAGTCAGAGTTGGTAATGGTATCAGTACTCTGTATCAGCAGATACTTGAAAAATCTTGTATCGGGAAGCAAAAAGTGGTATCGGTGCAGCCCTAATTTGAACTATTACGTCCAACCAGGCGCTCTGCTGCTTGTCCGTTGATCCAGCAGAGCAGTTCTGTGAGTAATAACTGCATGCTGTTGGTTGTAGTTCAGCACTGATTGTGTCAAACAGGCAGCGATTTCAGATTCAGTCAGACAGAAGTGAGAAACGGCCTGCGGCTTGTGCTTTTCAACCCCACCTGCAGCATGTCGATTTTTATACAGACAGAGAGATGCACAGCACACAAACATTTACTTTCAGTATTTTACAGCCACAGAACAATGGAATTTTTATAGCGTTATAAATATTATGTCATTAAACGCGATGTGCTCACGTTTATGTTTCCATGTCACTGCTTAGGGCCCAAATGCTAAAATGCTTAATGCTTAATTTTTCACAAATTCCAAATGTTTCACCGGCTTAGCTCATGTTCAAAGCAATTGTTAAGCAAAAAGTCTGAATTTAAAAGTCTCCGTTCCGTCCACTCCTATCCTGAATGTAGTCAATCAGTCAAGTCACGTTTGGTGTCTAAAGTTTTGCTTCTTATGTTTGGACTACAGCTATGAGGCTAATATAGCTAGCTAGCAAGCCAACAGGTAAAGGAAGCTTCTACCCCATTAACTAGCTAACTGCATGTCTAAATTATCACAGTTTTTTAGGTAAAAGTAGGGACACTGTATAACACACTGTTGTTTCACACGTGCACCTGGAAAATTAGCGGCAGATAAATGAAAAGGGATTAAAGCAATGGTTTTCCCTTTTGTCCAGATGTAGTCAATCAGTGTCGACCTATTGGGTGTCCAGACTTTCTTTCTGTAATTGCGCTCTCGAGCTATGAGGCTAACAATACTAACAAACACTACAAGTCACCAACATTTTTGCCATATAAAATCTATGCCCCTATACTTTTCTCAACCCGCAGACCAACATGAAATCTGACTTGCTGTGAAATCTGAATTCTAGAATTTGTTCGCAATGTTAGCCTTATAGCTCTTACACCAGACTTGGACACCAGACCATGTCTTGGCTTACCTCTGGGGTAAGAGGAATTTTTTTGCCAAACCATTCTTTTAAATGTTAACACAATAGGTAGTAATTTGGCTAATTCCCGGGAAAGTGTTAGGAGACTCATGAGATTAGAAGCCAATACGTTTCCGGGAAATACAATAACGTCTACAGTGGAACATGTCTTCGAGGTATTTGTAAATAATTGAGAAATTAAGGGGTCGTTGAAGGGTTCGATAAAAGATCACCCAATTTTGCAACGTGCCAATGTTTAAGGTAACCAGATAATGTCTCTGCTTTCGAGTGAAAAGGACTAAAGCATCACTGATGTAAAGCACCCCAAAACCTTGTGACCTCTTGTGCCGAATCTTCAGCCTGCAAAAATGAGTTACATGGCAGGCCAGGGAGGTGCTTCACATCTACGAAGTGGACCAAAGTACATTTACATTTATGGCATTTAGCAGACGCTCTTATCCAGAGCGACTTACAAAGTGCTTTGCTATTTACCCAAGAAAAACCTTAGCTAGTTAGAATAGACCAATAATTCAAAGGATACCTCTAAGCTTAGACATTACTAAACACAAGACAATAAGGTGACCATAGAACTATTCGTCCAAGTACTCTCTGAAGAGGTGGATCTTCAGTCTGCGTTTGAAGACAGCGAGCGACTCGGCCGTCTTACACCACATAGCCAATTCAAACAGTAGTTTGTAAGCACTTTAGCTCATGCTTAACAATAACAGTGTGTCATACAGTGTCACAACCACATACACCACAAACTCTGGAAAAAATTCAGACCGTAAGGTTGCTAGCAGTGTTTCTAGACATTAAATCAAGTCTAGGGGCTGATTGACTACATTGGGGAAAAGGGACACAAAGGGTTGGCAAACTATCCCTTTAAAATCTCTCCCTCTTTCTCAGAAGCCTGAGTCATCCTCCAGGCCTCGTCGAGACAGCACCAGCTGTCTGCGGGGACCGCTCAGATGAGGTGCGGAGCCTTCCAGAGGCCCTGGGGCATCTAGTCGAGGGGCGGAGGTATAGCGAGGGCCTCCACGGCCCAGAATCCCCAGCATGAGGTCACGGTCACTGGAGGCGGGGCTGTGCTCCCCTAGTGCCTCCACGCCAGCCCCAGAGCCGAAGCTGAAGCGTGGGTCGCGGTCAATGCGGTCCAGGCGCGAATTGCTGGCGCTGCTGGGGGACTGTGGGTCGGCGCTGAAATAAAGCGTGGAGCTGGACTCGGTGGGGCAGTAATTAGGTTCTGGACTGTCCCCAAACACTGACTTCCCCTCAGGAGAACTGCGCTTACACTCTGACTCCGGAGACTCCAGAGGACTCTCCATTTCCAGACTGTCACCTTATAGAAAGAAAGATAATAAATATAAATATTTTAAATTAATGAATAAATGAATGAATGTAGCCCAACCCTAACATGACATACTGTTGTCTCCGTCCTGCTCCTCTTCCTCATCCTCTTCATCCTCTCTCGCCTCGCTCACGCTCTCAAACTCCTCCTTGCAGTCCGATAGAGGGGCCAATGTGTCATCTTTGCTGTCTGACCGCGACACGCACCCAGTCTCTCCTCCATCGCCGCTCTCTGCTTTCTGCCGCTCCTCTTCTTCTGCTAGAATCCCCCCGATGCCCCCTGCACCGTACGCCCGGTTTATTTTGGCGGGGTCGCCAGTCTTAAGCGCCAGTCGGACAAGCAGCCAGTGATGGTGACGGCACTCCCCGTCTGCCTTCACCCCGCAGCTACCCGCATGCTCCAGGAGAGAGCTGGGGATGCCCGAGAAAGAGAAGGATGGATTGGAGGAAGAGAGCGGTAGAGGGAGTGAGGGAGGAGCCAGGCTTTTGTCACCCAGAGAAAAGGAGGATTCACCCTGGTCCAGGCACGCACTGCCCATGTGGGCTCCACGACGCAGACCCTGAGAGATTTCGGTGGACTTTGGGTGCAGGAAGCGATAATACAGCACTAATGATGTCAGGCCTGTAAGAGAGAGGGAGAGAAATAAAGAGAAAGAGAGAGACCATGTAGTTTTATATAGTATAACTCACATGCAATACATATACATTACACTACATGTCCAGAAGTATATGGACATCTTTTCTAATTAGTAAATTCACAGTTTACACAGTTTATATAACACCAAACAAAAAATCTGACACTCTGAAGCCTAAGCTCACTCCTACGCTAAGTGTGGGCAAGAGGGGTATAAAGCTGTGGGGCAGCTCCATCCAACACCTTTGGAAAAAGTGCTGGTGCCAGAACTAATCATCCAACATCAGTACCTGACCTCAATTAGGCTATCATGTGGCTGCATGTAATCAAATCCTCCTCACAGCAATGTTCCAACAACAAAAAGCTTTTCCAGAAGAATAGAAAAGGGGGCACAGACTCACTAAAGTCTTAAAAGCACAGTGTGATACACACACACACACACTTACCCAGCAGAAAGCTACATAAAACAGCAGTGGGGACAGTAAGGCTATCCCAGGATGCCTCACTCAGGATGTCTGAGGCGGCCAGTACGAGTGTTGCATTCTCCAACAGCATCACCTGGAGCAAAAGAAAGAGGCTGGCTTTACAAGCACCAAGTATACATTTAAACTTACTCTCTGTAGCTTATCTTTTTTAGACATGTTGTTATATTTACACATATAGCAGGTGATATGGATAAAGAGTTCAGTGAGAGCAACAATGTCTTTGGGCATGCTAATATAAAATCCTGCCATATCTAAAATAGGTAGAACGTAGGGCTGGGCGATATGGTAAAAATATTAGATTACAATATTTAAATACGTTTTCCCTGATAAACAATATTTATTACACTACATGTAACTACAGAGTAAATACATCAGTAGCAACAGATTTTTTAAAACTACTATTCAGAGACTCTACCATACTGAATACAGTGATTTTCATTCGACATCTGCTGCTCTTCATCTAATTAAACCAGTCTAATTACACTATTAGTAATGAAACCTGCAGCTGATCAGTGTTTATTAAGCACTAGCAGTATCCTTGATCTGCCTAGAAAAGCCTACTGTTTTTACAATAACACAATTTATCACAATACGATAAAATATCATCATATTGCCCAGCTCTAGTAGAACCTACTACTAGAACTACTAGCTTTTTCCCTTGCCTGTCAAGTAAAGCAAGAGCTGTAAAATTAAATCCCAAATTTTGCTTTCTCATTTGTTCAATATTCAGTTAAACAGAAAAGAAAATGCATATTGTAAACCACAGATGCCCTAAAATTAAACCCTGTGGTACCCCAGCTCTGACAGTAAAGAGTACATGCTGACATTTCGAAACCAACCCATTCAACCCATGCCGTTCAGAATGAGGTGTCATGATTAACAGCTTTCAGTGCTTTACAGATTTCCAACTATCACGTAACTGTAACTGGAAAAGTACTGTTCTTTTTCAAAAAACAGCGGGAAATGTATTTAGTCTATCAATAAACAGATATTTAAGGCATTTTGACTGTACCAGTGCTTTAGATTATTTAGATAATTGGGCAATAATTGTCTACGATGGCAGAACTAGAGCACATTTTAATAGGTATTGTATTTTCTTCTATTTTTGTAAAATGTAAAATCTTTTTTAGTTTCTTCAGAGAAGCTGATGCAGCTGTACACACTCTTGGTGTTCTCTCAAACAGCTCTTTGAGAAGCCCCCTGGGATCCTGAGGACGTTGATCACACTGGTTAAGAAAGTGTGATAAAAGCACTTTAAATGAGAAATCTCTATTTTAGAATTCATTTTTAAACACAGGCATCAACGTCATACTTGTTCATACTTGTCTTAGACATGAACTTCTTGGGTCAAAGTAAAAAACCTTTAGATAGCTTTAGGTTTTGAAAAACTTAAATGCAGATCACATACTGTAGAAAATTTCCCCACCAGTGCTCAGACCATTTCACATTTGTGAAGCCAGCACTTATGAAAACCAAAACCAAGCGCTTAGTTTCAGGCTCGGTTTCACAAAGGAATTACGGTGCTATGATCACTATGAACCTGTTTAGGACTGAGTTTGAAGTAGAGGTATGATTTCTGTATGCTACATCATGAGACTGATGAGATGGCTGATGGAGTAGCATAAGGTTCATGTGTATGGAAATGAGCAGTGCCATTACATGCCAGCATGCATTTTTAAAAAATCAAGGTGCTTTAAATGGTTCTTCGAGGGATGGCGTAGAAGATCCACTTTCGGTTCCAAAATGAACTACAGTTTAATGGATGGAATAAGCGGGGTAGGGGAGGAAACCTGACAAACTGTGTGTGTGTGTGGAAACACATCCAATCATGCAAATGTTTACATTTTACTGCTTAATTCACTACAGGCTGTTAATCAGAGGCTATTTACCACATTAAGTGGTACTGTATAATAGTAGGTGGCACAAACTGTAACTGGCATGACTGTCTGTTGAAAATCAATTAAAAGAAACCTGGATAACCCTTATGGTTGTTTTGTTTGTTTGGTTGTTTCGTTTTTACTTGCTTTCCTCCCATTATACCAAACTGTGAGATCCAAAGCGTGGTGTGAACTGAGCTATGACTTTTGTGTACCGTTACCTTACTTACACTGGTAATCAGGGACAATGTTCAAAGATAACTGTACTTTATTCTCTGCTGTACTCCTGTATTCTGTACATTTTCATATTCCATACAGCTGATTTAAACAATACCAAACTAACAGATTGCACACTAAATATAATCCAGTGTCACTGCCATTCATTCCTCTGTTTGTGTGACCACCCACATTGTGTTTTGTATAGAAATCCTGGTAGAACCCACAAGCATGCAGTGCATATGGCAGGTGGGGAAGGTTAAGCATTGTGGCTTGTAGCATTTTAATAATGAATAATTCATTTATAACTTTAAATATGATATTAAACTCCAGCAGGTGCTGGGAATACTCGTGCTCCATTCTGATTAGACAGGGTATTGTTTTTTTTGGTTGTCTTTAAAACTATTGGCCCAAAATGCACAAATCAAAATGCATTTTGGTTGCTGGGCAGATATTCCATAGCTCAAAAAATCACTGTAAGAATGATGATATTTCCATAAAACCATGAAACACGCAAAATACCAAAATACTGTACTTACGTTACATGGTCTCCTACCAGAAACAAATGAATTACTGAATCCATGGGTGCAGATTTCATCTGACAAATGGGAAGACCCATATTTATAGGCACAGCCTACATACAGCAATTTATACATAAATGTAGGTAAACAAGAATGACCATGTTTGCATGTTATCTAATGCTTTGTGGCAGAGCTACTGTTTCCCCCGGAAAAGCTGGAATGACTCCCCTCAGCCTTTCCCTAATTAGCCCCACTGATTGGTTCAAACATTCGATTCCTAGAAACAGACCGTTTGGTAATTTTGGTTCAGTAACAGGAATTGAACAGTACACTGAATCACTAGGCAAGTGATGCAGAAATTACCGTGTAAAAGCCGGCCATGCGGTAACGGGAGGGGCCGTCCTTAACGTTCAGAAACAGAAAGACGTGCACACCTCCCAGGACAAGGTTAAACACACGCCAGGACCACCGGCCCACACAGATGTCTGTCTGCTGGGAGACCAACCAGAACGCAGCAATCAGCCAATGGGAACCTACCAGCAGAGAGAGCGAGAAAGAGAGGGATCACAACAAATGTATTTGAATGTACCACTCTTATCTACAAAATCTATCTATCTATCTATCTATCTATATATACTGTATATATATTTATATATATGCCATATCTGCCATACATCACTAGCACGCCCCCTGCAGACACCAGTGATGGCAAGCACCGCAATGAAGCGACGTGGGGGGAGAGCGCTGTCTACCCACCCTGGAGAGAACAAGGCCAATTGTGCTCTCTCAAGTACCGGGATTTGAACCAGCGATCCTCTGATCATGGTGACAGTGGACCCAGGGTGTATTTTACTTTCTATTCATACCTCAGTATTTACAATTACAACCAATCGTAGCATCAGTGCAGTCAATCCTTTACGTTTGGATCTGTGAATATCGATGCAATGATGCATTCAGGGCAGTAGTGGGTCAGTGGTTGGAGCACCTGGCTATTGATGACAGGGTAGTGGGTTCAATAAGCGGGGACCCTGTTGGGCCTGAGTGACTTGAGCAAGGCCCTTAACCTTCTCTGCTCCCCAGGTGCCTCAGCAATGGCTGCCCACTGCTCCAGGCAGCTGTGCTCACTGTCCACTGTGTGTGTTTGCTCACTTGTGTGTATGTGTGGGTTCACTGCACGGATGGGTTAAAGGTGAAGGCCAAATTCCATCTGTCTCCAACACAAGTGATTGTGGTCATCTTTGGCTTTCTGTCTTTGTACACCCATGCTGACAAGCGAATGCGTGTGGATATGATGGTGATATTTTACCTTTACATATTTATTATATTTCTGCAGTTTTAATTTAATACACTTACATTTACAACATTTGGCTGATGCTCTTATGAATGTCCTGACTGCCTTACATTTGAGTCACAGCTGGGTGAATGACTCTTCTTTGGTGTAGTGTGGTGTGCTTAACCAGGGAATGAATCAAACTCCAGTCCACCACTATGAATCAAACCCCAGTTATCCAATACGCTCAACCCACCCCTAAATAGTAGATTATGTATGTTCTCAGATGTGGGACTGCATGCTCACCCATGACGCCGATGACCCAGCAGCCAAACGAGCGCATAAAGAGAGCCAGGCTGGCAAAGCGAGCGGCCAGCATCCCCGCCCTCCACAGCAGCTGGCACAGCAGGGCGGCAGGCGGCATCAGCAGGTGACCCGGCCGAGTGAGGCAGCACGATCGACTGTACAACACCAACGCCCAGGACAGAGCCAGCAGACAAACACCACTGCACAGAGCAACTGCGTGGCACAAACACACACACGCAGATACATGAAAAATATATAATCTGCACATCACATTTATACATAGATACAGGAGGAAAGCATCAGTCATGTGTTACTGATCCAATAAGAGTTTACATAAGAGCAGACATGATTGGTGTCTGAAGTTTTTTCCAGTTTTGTTCTAAAGCAAGGAACCCCACCAATTAGTATGATCATTATATCTGCATGCCTAACATCACCCACTCGCATCAAAGCGCATCAAGCATTTTGAGTAATCATGTTCATAGCCATTAGTGGGTCACAGTGTAATGAACCACATAAGCAATTCTATCAGGGATCACTTAAAGAGCTGCTTTTCTATATTTGTCTTGCATTTTCTCCTTAAGGTTGCAATTTTAAGACTTTTTATGTCATTATTTATTCATGACAATTTTTAAACTCATCCCCATCCCATAGAATTAAACAGGCAGGTTTTCTTTACTGATATACTAAGTACATGAGGTAATTTTTGATTGATTGGCTGCGCTATATTGTGCCTCGTTCAGAAAGCAGCCTGAGTTGAATTACTCCTTATAACCTCAACTGCCGGGCCTAAAATGTGATAGGCAGAAGAGCTGTAGATCAGGTCTGCCTGTATGTCCATCTGTTTATCCGTCTGTTTGTCTGTCTGTCTGTGTATGTTGTGCATGTCAACAAGAACCCCTCGACCTAGTGTGCTAAGCTTCCACCTCCACTACTTGTAAGCTACATTAGCGACACTCATAGTTGTAGAGACTGACCTGGCGAGGCGAGGCTGAACTCAGTTGATGTGAGGATGTATGTCTGCGTGAAGCACTGAGGAAGAGTGAGGAGGAAGACCTCCAGCAGACGGAGAGCTGACATGTCCGCCTGCTGCATCACTAGCTGAGCGTGAGACTGTGCTGAGCCCTGGCCACGCCATACACACACACTGCAGTCCCACAACCTGCAAACACACACACACACACACAAAATCAGGGGTATTAATAGGGGGGTTTGTCCCATTTGCTGTAGTAACACCCTCTACTCATCGGTAAAAGCTTTAGACTAGATGTTGGAACACTGCTGTGAGGATTTGATTGCATCTTTCGGTTCCACAGCAATTGTACTGGTTAGTGCTTTTCTATGGAGGCTATACAAGTAGTGTGTGCAGAACTGAACACCTGTGTCAGCGATGGGTGCACTCTAATGCAGTAGATCTCAGTCATTTAAATGGGTGTGTGGACACATATTTAACTCACATACATAAAAGGTCATTTAAATTTTACTCCCATGACATTTTGAATCTGGTGAATCTACACACACATACACACACACTAACAACTATACACTCTATCCATATCATCCTTGCAAACACATGTTAATCACACACACACACACACACACACACCTTTTGAAGATGCCCAGGTGGAGTGTGTGAAGGGTGATCATGTGACATGTCCGCTGTTCTCCATCTGCCCTGTACCACAGGAAGCTCAGCACCTGCACCATTGATCCCGGCAACAAAAGGGCAAAGGTCAGCCCCGCCCACAACACCTGCTCCTGCCACAGGTAGAACCCAACGCAGTAGAGCACTGGAAAAAGAGAGAGAGAAATATTTGTTCAATCCATTGTATTTTCAACACAGTTCAACTTACATACACCGTTAAAAGCAGAGGTTCTTTGAGGCATGTGAATAGTTAAAACTGTGGAGGAACCTCTTATGTTGCCTTAAAGAACCTTATTACTACAAACCTTCTCTTGAAGGTTCCTCAAAGCACCATAAGAGCTTCCTCAACAGTTACAAACTGAGGAACTGAGAAACTTATATGTTTAACAGTATACAACACAATGCCTTTTTTGAGTGCTAGACAGGTGGATCTATGGATCATAGATGCTGCTTCCAAAATCACACACTTCTACACTATACCCTCCATACTACACTACTGAGTACACTTCTAGTGGTTCATATGTTTTTATACACTATTTAGGGTTTTAGTAGCATGCGATTTGGGACTCAAAATGTTCAAAAAGTCTTAGCTAGTGGGTGGGAACTGGCAATGACAAAACTGGGGAAAAAAGGGGAAAACAATTCCCCAAACAGCAACAAAACTTGAGGTATATACTGTAATTCTGTATTCCGTGGCATTTAACATTTCCAAATGATGATGTTATTTAAGAAGTGTCTGATGTGTCAAATTTCTGTTCTCTTTCTGATATAGTTCACAGCCAAATAAGCTCATTCCCCCATGTGCATTTAAGAGGGCCACAGGGAGGGGGGCGCTGTGGAGCTCACTATCAAATGCAAAAATGCTACAGGTTAAAATAATGTGCACAAACAACCATTACCCGCGGCAGCACTGTTAAAATATAAAGAATTACGTACCATCCAAATCTTATTCTGTCCTCTTCTCTGCCATCTTGATGGCTAAGGTTTAAAGTCACCTCAACTCGGGAACCTGGGTTTTAAAATCTCCATATTTCCCACTAAAATTATGATATGAGTGGCTGTAACTCATATTTGCCCTAACCCTAACAGGACACAGCGTCATACTGAAATGTTAGCTGACACCATAATAGCAGAATCATATTGGTAGCAATAGCAGGTTTTTAGCTTAAGATTGATATTAGATCTGGCTGATATTTGCAGCTGATTTGTGAGTTTTGACCTTCAAAAGAGCAGAATGTTTAGATGGACTGGACTAAATGTTATTCACCTTAAAATCATCATTTTTGTTGTTTTATTTATTACAAAAAAATGTGATATCTCTCTATAATGCTGATCCAGGTAGATATATTCCTATTATCTATATTTATTTCTTTATTTATTGGTTTTGGCAGAAACAGTAGGAAGAGGAAAATAATCGGATATCACTCACAGTTCCCATATTAGTGCATCTGTCCTGTCCGTATTTCAACTCAAACATTTTTGAAGTGCTTGTAATGACATTTAAATATTATTTACAAATATTTTTTAGCTGTTTATTATTATTATTATTATTATCATTATTATTACTACCACTACTATTTTTTTTATTACAATTACTATAACTAATAATAAAATGGCTCCTTTTGTGGCAGATCCCTTTGCACTTCCCAACCCCAGTTTATAAAGCACTCCCACAGAGTGTGAAGCGTCAGCATCATCTACCAGCAGCTGCAGTAAGCAAACACGATCTTTACGCAGCAGTAAACCGCACAGTTCATTCACTCTCTTAACGGCAATACCCATCAATTGTACTGTACTGTGCTGACTCTAGGCCAAAGCCTCACGCACGCAGAGCCAAGCATGCGCACATACACATACACCCTGAATGCACTGGCAGTCAAGCATGCACACACACTTCTGCACACAAACTGACAACCCGACACCTCTGTCTTCCACCTGATCTGGGCTCAACTACTTCTGTGGGACTGATCTACCTGCACAGGTGAGCAGGTTATCTCTCCAGCTTGTGTGCAGCTGATCGACTGTGTCAACACACGCATTTTCAACCCAAGCTCTGTTTCCGAACAAGCTCAATCATTTAAGACAATGATCTTAATAAACACAGCTCGATACACTTACAGCAGCAGAACTGTTCAGAGTGGTGGTGCATGGAGACAGACATCTGAAGAGTTTAAAGCCTCTAAAAGCTCCCTCACACAAAGTCTACTTTCCTGCTCCAGCGGCTCTTGTAAAGAGTTCAGGAATGAGCTGATGGGTTGATCGAGTCGTTTTATCACGTTCTGTGTGAATTAGGAATTGACTGACTCACCTGACCGAACTCTTCCGCTCATCAGTAGACCTTTAATGAGGCTTACGAGCAGATAAAGCAGGAAAGTGCAGAGGTGAGGATTCATTCCAGGAACAGGACTAAGAAAAACACTGGTCTAATATCATAAAAAAATAAGCAACAGCTAGGTGGGCCATATCACACTCTGCTACTACATTACACCTCCAAATTAGGTGTTAATAGAGCCCAATTATTCAAAAACTGTGTATAGTTTAGTGGCTGAGATGTGAACAGTTATGCAGAGTGCGGTTTGCTGTAGAGAAACTTACCAACGGTTTCTTTACAGGGATGGTAATCAGAACCAGGGTTTGTCGTTTCTCAGACACAAATATAGCCATTTGACTTGCCATCTAAACCCACCAGTGAACCTACACACAGTCTTCTGAGGTTTATATGAATGCTGGTGATGATGAAACAGTGGCACAGTTTGAACTGGTACTATACTCACAGAGTACCTCTTCTGCCTGAATTGTTCATGGAAAATAATACAGGTGTTTAGGTGAAAAGCTTCTCAGATCTGTGGTTAAACAGTGGGTCAGGCATCAGGCATAACACACTTAATACGTTTCTGTGTGGAAGCTTTTAGAGACATCAAACTCCACTTCATCCACCACTGTGAACAAGCCTGACTCAGCAAGTCCCTCTAGAACTGAGAATGTCACACCAAGCCCACTCTGAATGCCTTTGATTACATGTTAACTTTTCAATGATCATAAAGTTTTTTTTCGGGGGAAAAACAGATAGAAATATTTAAACAACTTCAAATATGATAAAGTGTGTTATATTGTCAGGGATAAACCGTTTTATTAGGGTGAATTATCCCTGCAGTTATTTCCAAAACCTAAACCATCACCTTATAAGCACTGGCCATGTTTATAAGGTGCTTTGCTTCAGAACCAAAGACAAAGACACTCATCACATGCTGTACCCTTCATTCACCCATGCATTCTGTATCCATAAAGGAATCCCCCCCACCCCCACCCCACCAGCAACCTCCCAGGGTTGGGAAAACACTGCAAGGTACACCCACCTATCCACTACAGCCCTGAACTCCATATTCCTACTGCGACAGAGTCAACTCATCACTCCATCACTCGTGCATCATCTGCCTCATCTGCATTGTGCTCTTAACCCAAGAACCTGAGAGACCCCCCTTCCCCCCCCCGCACACACACACATACACACACATATGCATACACAACACACCGTCTGCAGTGTCCTACGAGCACGAGCTCGAGACCCCCACCACAGCTAGCACGCGCCGTGAAGGTGATGGCACTGCCATGTCAACGTGCAATTATAGCTACCACCGCGTCAGTGGGAGGGTTATGAACACACGCGTTGGCCCCCATGGGCCTTCCACAGCCCCCTGCATTGTGAACGTCCACGCGGCTGCCCTGTATGTGTGTGGTGTAACAACACCGTGTTTGAACGGTGCTGCGTGATGATGCAGGTGCGCCTCGCGCGTGTCTGTCTGGAATCACTCACGCGCCGCTCGCTCGCCCACGATCACTAGCGCCGAGGCGCCGAACAGCAGCAGCTGCCAGCACGCGCTCCAGCGGCCCGGCATGGTGGGTCACCGGCGCGCGGGGGCGCGAGGACCGCGGAGAACGTCTGCCGCCGCGCTCCGTCCGTGCTCCTCCATCGCGAGCGCCGTCACTCTTTTCCTCCTCCTTGTTGCCCGAGCGCCACAACATCTGACGTCATGGGTTTGGGAGTTAAAGAGACAGTGGCCGTGGCAACGGAGCTGCTGCTTCACGGCCCGAGACGGCAGAGGGCGCACGCTTAAACACTGCTGCTGCTGCTGCTGCTGCTTCTTTTGGGGACAGTTGTTTTATTTTAATAATTTTATTTTTTTATGTTTTCTTTATTTTTGGTTATGAATTAATTGCATTTATTTGTTGTATTTTTTGTATTTTACATTTCTAAATTCTGATTGACTAAATAATATCCACACTGAGCTCCACCATAAAGTATGCACTTTACCTGAAGTCCTCTCTGGACATAAGCTGTGTGCTGTTCTCTCTACCTGAACTCTAGCTACTATACTTATTCCTGCACTGTACACACATATGCTGTGCAAACAATGAACACAAAAAAGGGCTGATTTTAAAAGGTATAAAAGGTGCAAGTGTTTGTCACTGTACAAGGTACAGTGAAATGTGTCCTCCGCATTTGACCCATCTGTGGTAGTGAGCACACACACACTAGTAAACTAGGGGCCGTGAGCACACACACACACATACACATACACAAAACGGTAGGCAGCCAATTCCAGTGCCCGGGGAGCAGATAGGGAAAAGGGCCTTCCTCAAGGATCCAACAGTTGCAGCTTGCCAAGCCCGGGTATCGAACCCACAACCTGTCATCAAAACCAGAGCTCTAACCACTGAACCACCATTGCAGCTTACTTTCCACTGGACATTTACATCAGGTTCTTTTATTTGGAAAGAAATAAGGAGAATGGGCTCTTTAAAGAAAAACTCTTTAATAAAAGACATAAAATCTTAGTGGAGGTAAAAATGTGCATTCAAGGCAAACGTATGTTTGCCCACAAGGTTTGTCAGTTTCGAAGCAAGAAGTGCTGTTGGGGATAAAGACTGCAGATGGATGATGATGGAAGGTCCTCTCTGCCTTTTTCCACCTTCCTTGCAGAATCGAGCCTATTAAAAGCACCCCCTCTCAGGTTCAGCAGGAGAACGAAGGTGTTTCAGAGAAAAGTAAGTAAAAGCATAAGCTAAAGGATGTCTTGGTTGATTGAGGGATTGAGCGGGGGTGCCGTGTACATTCAGGTGAGTGCACTTTGTAAAGTGGGTGGGAAACAGGCACGGCGCCTTCGGTGGGCCTTCAGATTGCTAGTGCTGCTAAAACGCCGAGCACACATCTGAGAGAGAGAGAGAGAGAGAGAGAGAGAGAGAGAGAGAGAGAGAGGGAGAGAGAGAGAGAGAGAGAGAGAGACTCGGTATAAGAGATACATAATTGAATGTAGGAACACATTACATCCATATAGTGGTTATATATAATATAACATAGTATAATAAGTGGTTATATATTACATTCTATACATATTCGACTGGTGTTAAAAAATGGGAAATACAGTTTGGACCACCAGCCCTCGAACAGCCAGTGAAGTCGTATTGACAAGTGGGAAACTTGGGAGTGCTGATGGTACACGAGGGTTTACAAGATATGACGTACATAGCGACCTTTGACCTTTTCCGTATGTTTTTAAATAATTATTTTTTTTCTTTTTGTAATTCATTTATGTTTTACTCTTCAATGCTCAGCAGATCTTAATTAATTCTGCTTGTGGTCGACCCCATGCCGTTGTTATGTGCTACGCTTTAGTGGGCGGATCTTCCGATGAGCTCCCGAACGCAGCTTTACTGCAGACTGGACAAAGTGAAGAAATCCCACTTTCACTTGTCCTTTATTTTGTTAAACATTCTGTAATATTGCCTTGTAATTGTATTTACAAGAACTACATTAACAGGTAAAGTTCAGAGTGTTTTTTTTTTTTTTTTTGGGACGGGGTCATCACCACTGTGCAGCTGACTGTGCTGAAGCTGCTGTACAAAGGGGTCTGAGCCTAAACCGCTCATGGACTCACTGGACACTCATGTGGTTTCTCCCCTGTGTGCACCAGCTTGTGCTTCTGCAAGTGAGCCAGCTGGGTAAAGTCCTTCCTGCAGGTCACACACCTGTATGGCCTCTCTCCACTGTGCACCCTCAGGTGGACCTGAAATAGAGAGAGACCTCTTCACCATCAGTAGGGGGATATAGTGGTGTAGACACCCATATCTACCCATCTGTGCTGTCTGAAGCCTAATTAATCATTCTTTTAGCTTTTAACATCTCACGTCACACATTGATAAATCTGTTTCCTTAGCTGACTCACTAACCTTCAGGTTGGACAGCTGACTAAAGTTCTTGCCGCAGATGTTACAGTCGTACCGGAGCTTTCCGTTCTGCTTCTTTAATGG
The DNA here is from genome assembly GCF_030463535.1 of Salminus brasiliensis. Classification (NCBI taxonomy): domain Eukaryota; kingdom Metazoa; phylum Chordata; class Actinopteri; order Characiformes; family Bryconidae; genus Salminus; species Salminus brasiliensis. The sequence goes on from NC_132878.1 coordinate 31,524,107, forward strand.
GTACGGCCGTTTCCTGACCCCTGTGTCCTTGTTTCCCCTATTGGTGCTCAGATCTGAGGCCTCCCTGGCCTGGGCTCCTCGGGGAGCTGAGTCAGATTTGAGACGGTCAGGGATGAGGGTTGTTTTCATGGCAAAAGAACCAGGACTGGATGGAGGACAGTGGCCACTTACATTACTAATTGCATTCACCTTTTGGGCGTCTACTGAACTAACAACCCTTGTTTCTTTGATCTTATTGGTTAGAATTATGCAGGTGTGAGGCAAGATCCTGAAGGTTTGGTGGGCCAGCACGGGATGAGAAAAGAGTGAAATATGCCGATAAAAGGGTTGTTGTGTGTTGGCAGCATAGTAAGGCCGTAACTGTCCACCAATGTAAGGTGCTGTTTTAATGACTGAGGACAGGGCCAGGCCATTTGTAGGGGTCAGTAGTTCAGGGGTGTACATTGCTCTGTATGTGCTGGGGAGTGTGAGGTAACCCTCTCTCAAATGAAGGGATGATTTACAGCATGCAGAATAGCAATCCTTCTCTAGGATGTCAGACACAGTGTGACCTTTCTTTTTCATCATCCTCATCATGGCTGGACTTGACATTGATGAAGCGAGTCAAAGGCTTTGACCTGCAATGAGGAAAAACAACTAGGATTTGAACAGCATCATTTTGTTATTTATGAGGTCAACTATCTGTTATAGATAACCTCAGTCTACTTTTATACAACCATTACATAATAATTTACTGTAAATGTGTTTCAGGTTCTTATTAAATTTCATTAGAGTTTCACTAAGAAGCAGATTCCCCGTAGATCTAAAATGTTTGCATGCTTTCCACACTAAATAAACAGACTGTTTTTGTTAATGTACCTTTAAGGCTATTTGGAAGTACTCTGGATTGTGATTGGCTGCCCTGTATTGATTCTCAGAAAGTAGTCCAGGCTGTAAAGGCTACTGTACACCAGACAATTCCAAAAACATAAAACTACTGCTGACTTGCAGCGTTGATGCTACCTGGCCATGTCCAGAGCGGCAGTGACCACAACACACCACTCAGCAGAGCCAGGGGGCCAGAACACAGACATCACTGTCACAGCTGGCACAAAATACAGAAGCTGGGTAGACATTTCACATGGTAGGTTGCGTAAACACCACATGTGGTCCAGATCTTAAATGCCATGACAAGCCTCAAATGCGGCTGCTAACAGCTGAGCCAGGTTTGGCCCACAGCATACTTTCCGTTGCCATAACTGTCCCATAAGTGCCCTAACTGAGGCGTTTATGGCCCAGAATTACCTGCTGTCCACTATCTGGGACACAATTTATCAAGGCATCAGTCAGTTAATATAGTACAGGCCAATGAAAGTACAGCGACTAAGAGTCTAAATTCATTTCTGATGCAACCAGTGAGTGATGCAACCATTTTTTTCCCCCATGCTAATAGGAAACTGTATAAACAAAACATATTGTAAATATTGCAAAACAGATTGTGTGATTAAGATGAGGGAAAAAGAGCATTAGCAGCTGATGATGTAACTTTCGAGAGCTGGTGATGTGCTGTATGTAAGAGGTGGGTGGTGGGGGGATTATGGATTGTGGTACAGTGAAATTCTCAGTTTGACATTTCTTATGTCTTCTGACTTCTTAGCACCACAAAGAGTGAAACAAACACAAAAATGCAATTAATTGCAATAACCTGCATTATGAGAGTGAATTTGATTGATCTGTTCACCTGGAGTGCAGAGTGCAGTGCTGAATGTGTTTGGTGTTCTGGAGAAATGAAAGTGTGTGATGCTAAGGAATAGAAAAGCGTACTAGTTTTAGAATATGTGTGAGTATGTGAGTGAGCATACAGATGTATACTGTGGTTTATTTGCTGACTCATTATTCAGGCTGGTGGGTAAACGGCTCTGAAATCATGATGTCTGTCTCTTTTGTGCGCCCTCTCTCTCTCTCTCTCTCTCTCTCTCTCTCTCTCTCTCTCTCACTCTCTCACTCTCCTGTCACTCTCTTTCTCTATCATATACTGTCATAGCCAAAAAATATATATATAACTATAATTTATATTCACCTTCCATATAAAATTAGTGTGATTGGTGTGGAATGACTTCCTTGCTCTGCACTCTGTATGTGTGTGTGTGTGTCCTGTCAGCCACTTCCTTGCTGTGTCAGTAAATGCAGCAAATGTGCGTACTCTTACTGGCACAGAGGAATGATGTGTCATAGAAACCCAGCACAAGCACACACACACACACACACACACACACACACACACACACACACACATTTATATGAGTGTGTGTGTGTGTGTGTGAACACCTGACAGTTCCAATACTATTTGTTACTTAAAAAAAAGGTTGTTTTTTTTTTTGCAAAAGCTAAACATCATATCTGTCTCATATTCGGCATCTGATATATATGATAAACGGACCTATACCTTAAGTCTAATCCTAAACCCAACTCAAAACCTATATATGTATACATACATATATACACTTGCAACATCAACTATACATTGCTTCTTTTTTAAGGTTTTACTTACATACTCTGAGACACACACACACACACACACACACACACACACACAGAAAGAGTCTGAGTCACAGGTGTGGGAATATTCACAATGTCGGATTTGAAGTCAAAGTGAAACTCCATGACACAGCGCATGCACACACACATACACACCCAGCAGAAAGGATGTCAGGATGTGAGTGAAACTGTGGGCAGATGGTTGAGTGAGAGTGGAACACACTTACTGAATTAACGCCTTTCTGTGGTGATTCTGATTCTAGTACACACACACGATACACCCAATGCACGTTTGGTACACACAAAACACACACACCATTCACACAAAATGTACACATGATACAATATACACATAATACACAGCATTCACACATAATATACACATAATACACAGACATGTCACATTATTTATATACACACATTACTATTGCCCACCCCCCTATGAGCAGAAGACAGTCACACATTCTGCTTTAAAGCATATAAACACCCTACACAAATACATATTACACACGCATATACATCACACATACACACATTACACATATTACACACATACGCAAAGAGAATAGTGTATAAATATTCATTTTCATAGTATTCATATTATTACAGTGTGTGGATGATCTTTCACAGAGGTAGGCTGCTCAGCTTTGGCCTGCCGTGAAAGATGACAATGAACTGAAGAGAAATAAAGTCGCTTAAAGTTTTACACTCACGTTGACTTCAGTTGCTTTCAGGGCTTTTGACATTTCTTATTGTCTTCTACTCTCCTAGTGTCATTTTCAGCGGTTTTACAGTAACTGGATCCATTTTCACAGCTCCATGCACTGAGGTCTAACTACAGTCCTTTATTATATTTTAGTCATTTAGATTTACTACTTATTTTCTGTATTCATTTCATGTGGTTACCATGGTAACAACCTCTTCATTGCTGTGTTATAGGTTACATCTCTCAGTTTGGAGTTTTACTGTTTTACTTTTTTAGGGTTCGAAGTGAGAAGACTGTAACACACTTCAGTAGTTGTGGATGGATTAAGATGTTTTACTGTAGATTGTGTTTTTTACTTTTCAAAATCCTTACTTTTACTGGATAAAAGGGTTTAGACTACTCTACTCACCTGTTTTTAACAGGGATTGTACCACCCTGTTATTGTTATTTCAGTATGATATTATGCCATTAGACAAAATGGAAACTGAACATTTGAGTCTCTGCTTTGCTATGTGTGTGTGTGTTTCCCTGTGGCTCAGTCACCTACTTTCTGTGTCAGTGAATGAAGCAGACACTTACGTTTACCAGCAACAGTAAAATTGTTTTATCATCATTGTACCATTGTTCTTACTGCAGTTACTGAATATGAAGTGTTTTGATAAGCCCCTGAATAATCAGGCTGCAGGAGAATGAATCAATTAATGAATAAATGTATAATAAACATGAATAAATGTGTTTTAAACTCACCTCGACTTTCAGCCAAACTGTGAATGTAGTTCTGGACCTGTGCACTTCTTCTTCGCGCTCTTTTTCTTACCCCCTCTGTCCCTTCTTTCTTCTTCAACATCTGGGTGTTTGAGTAGGAGTCTCTCTCACAGGTATTAATACAAACCCCCATACTCTCCTCTTCACTCCACCCCTTCCTCCCTCC